>NC_059283.1:14560851-14578351 GCF_017591435.1 Portunus trituberculatus
TAGTGTTGAAAGTGAGGGATATGGAGAGTGATCCCTGAGAGGAGAGTGTGGGCGGTGATTGTTTTGGCCGTAATCAGCTGACGATAACAAACATGGCGTCTAGACAAGCCAGAGACTTTGAAGGTTTTATAACTACGCCAAAAGGACTGGAGAAATTAGATATGGATGCAAGAATCCAGGCACTGGAAAGTAAGTTCCTAAACATTTTGTCCATAGAAGAAAAACTGGATAGAGTTCTAGCCGAGAATGATTCGTTCAAAAAAGAGATCTATTTGTTAACGTTAGCGAATAAAGAGCTATTGAAGGAAAAAGTAGAGATGGAGAAAGAAAACCAACAACTAAGGAAACAATGTGAAGAGATGAAGGCTAAACTCATGGAAATGGAGATGAAAATATCCGAAGGGGACTTGAGGAAGGAGGAATGCCTTAATCTAATTGATACCAGGATGAAAGAAGTGAACCATGAACATCAGGAGGTACAAAGGTCGTTTAGGAGATAGTAAAAAAGCAGGAAGAGGAAAATAAAGGGATTACGCAGAGGGAAATGGTAAAGGCACTAAAGGAAAATGAGTATGTGGTGAGAGATATTGCTGAAAAGAAAAATGTGTGATCATAATAGGATTGAGGAAGAAACTAACAGGAACTGGCAGGACAGGAGGGATAAGGAAAATGACAGGATTAAGTCTTTACTGAACAAGATCTCTGTGGAAGAAGAGGACCTATATGCTGAGGTAGAAGAAAGTGTGAGATTGGGAGCTTTTGAGGAAGGCAAGAATAGACCATTAAAATTGAAATTAAAGTCTCAGGTGGCAGCGGAGGCCTTGTTGAGGAGGGCTTGGAAACTTAAGGACTCTGAGGAAACCAAAACAATTTACATAAGAAGAAATATGTCACAGGATGAGCGAATGAAAATGAAGGAGCTTGTAACTGAAGTGAAGGAGAGGAATGACGAAAGAACAGAGGAGGAAAAGACCAAGTTTTTGGAGGATGAGAAATGGGAGGCTAAAGAAGTGGTGGATAAAACAGACGGAATAGACATTACATGGAAGAATGAGACTAGGAATGGAATAAAAGTGACTTACACGAACATAGATGGATTTCTGTCTAAGAGGCTAGAATGTATGGATTACCTAAGAAATAACGAACCGGACATAATGTGTGTAGTGGAAACAAAGCTAAGGCCGAAATAAAGCTAGACTGGTTTGTTGTAAAACACTACAAAGTATGGAGAAATGATAGAAAAATAAAGGAGGTGGTGGTATAATGGTTCTTACTAAGGAAGATCTGATAGTGAAGGAGGTGAACTATAGTAAGAGAAATGAGGAAGTGATAAGTATGCTTATAACAGATGGCAAGAGGGACATTAATATTATAACAGTATACATACCACCCAGAACCAGTGCTTGGGAATATGAACAGTACCAAATGGTGATGAGAAATACTCTAGACAGAATGAAGCAAGAACTCATCAGAAAGGATAGAGTGATGATAGTTGGAGACTTTAATTGCAAAGAAATAGTGTGGGAAGACTACGAAGTGGTGAACGGTGGTGAGTGGGCAGAAGAATTGTTAAAGGTAGCAACAAATAACTTGATGACACAGTGGGTGAGATCACCAACAAGGTGCAGGGGACAAGATGTTGCAGCAAGGTTGGATTTGGTATTTACCAGGGCATCTCTAAAAGAGGAAATTGAACATGAATGTCCCTTGGGGAAAAGCGATCATGATGTCCTAAGCTTTGAGCTGGATACGGAATTAAGCACGAATAAGATTGTGGAACGCAGGAGGAAAAATTAAATTATACTAGGGCAAATTATAACCATATAAGGGAGTTCTTTAATGAAATTGACTGGTCCGTGGTATACCAGGAAAGGGATATGCAATTGAAATACGATAAATTTATGGATTTGTATAACTCTGCTGTGAAAAAGTTTGTGCCATATCACAGAAAGAGGACTTTAAATAATAAACAGTGGTTTAATAGAAATTGTGAAGAAGCAAAAAAGAACAAAGAAAAGGCATGGAAGAAACTTAAGAAAAACAGTGATGTATTATCAAGAGAAGTCTACAAAACAGCAAGGAATAGATATGTTGAAGTAAGGAGAACAGCACAGAAGGAATATGAACAGAGGGTGGTGGAAAACTGTGATAGTGACCCAAAATGTTTTACAAATTCATAAATGGAAAACTAAATAAAGGGAGGCAATAGAAAAGGTAAAAACGGGAAGAAGTATATGAAGATGCTGGAGATATAGCTGAAATTTTGAACGACAACTTTTGCAAAGTGTTTACAAAGGAGGAGCATTTTATGGGAGGAAGGCCTACGGAAATAAAGCAAATGCAGGACATCATGGTTACTAAGGAAGATGTAAGGAAAATTATAAGCAATCTGGATATTAATAAATCAATGGGGCCTGATGGCATATCTGGGAGGTTGCTAAATGAATGTAAGGATCAATTGTTGAACCCCGTATTTGATATTGTGGAAACCTCCATACGAACAGGATTAGTCCCGAAAGAGTGGAAAAGAGCTGACATTGTGCCTATATATAAGAATGGTAGTAGAATGGAACCGCTAAATTATAGACCAGTATCGTTGACTAGTATATTGTGCAAGGTATGTGAAGAAGTAATTAAAGCTAAGTGGAGTGAGTATCTAGAAAGTGAAAACATTCTGAGTGAAAGGCAGTTTGGTTTCAGAAAAGGAAGATCGTGCGTATCCAATTTATTATGTTTTTATTCAAGAGTGACTGACATACTACAACATAGAGAGGGATGGGTGGATGCTATCTACCTGGACTTGAGAAAGGCCTTTGATAAAGTACCACACAATAGACTGATGTGGAAACTAAAGATGATTGGAGGAGTAAATGATAAACTAGCAAAATGGATGGAAAATTACTTAATGGGAAGAGAAATGAGAACAGTGGTGAGAGGAAGGAAGTCCGAGTGGAAGAAGGTAACCAGTGGAGTTCCACAAGGGTCAGTGCTGGGTCCCATCATGTTTTTGATTTATGTTAATGATATGCCAGTAGGAATTGACAGTTACATGAACATGTTTGCGGACGATACTAAAATTATGAGGAGAGTAAAGAATGTGGAAGATTGTAACAAGTTACAGGAAGATCTTGATAAAATATATGAGTGGAGTAAGGAGTGGCAGATGGAATTTAATATAGACAAGACCCATGTTATGAAAATGGGAAGAAGTAGATACAGACCAAACAGGGATTACAGGCTGGGTGATGAGAAAATTAAAGAGACCAATGAGGAGAAAGACTTAGGAGTAACCGTGCAAAACACTTTGTCACCGGAGAAACACATTAACAAGATTTTTGGAAAACATACAACATGCTTCAAAATATTGGCCTTGCATTCCACTACCTAGATGAAGGAATGATGAAGAAGATATTATGTACCTTAATAAGACCCCAGTTAGAATATGCAGCATGTGTCTGGTCACCGCATATGAAGAAAAATGTGAAGAAGGTGGAAAGGGTACAGAGGCTGGCAACAAGGATGGTACCAGGACTCAGGAGTTAGACTATGAGGAAAGACTGAGGAAGCTGGGGCTGACCACATTAGAAGAGAGAAGAACAAGAGGAGACATGATAAATATGTATAAATTGGTCAACAAGATTGGCATACTGGACAGAGAGTTGATAAAGGTGACCACAAGTAATCATCTCCGAGGACATGGAGAAAAGCTAATAAAGGACATCTGTCTAAATGACGTGAGAAAATACAGTTTCCCGCATCGTAGCATTGATAAGTGTAATAAACCGAGCAGTGATGTCGTTGACGCGGTGTGTGTCAATCAGATGAAAGAGAGATATGACAGGAAGGGACAAGGAGACAGGTCACAGAGAGCTTAGTTCGGGCCCTGTAATACACAAATAGGTAAATACACACACACACACACGCACTACCGATAATGTACTGTAGTACAGTACATATTTACTGTGAATACAACTTGAATAAGTATATCATAGGTAATGTATATTGTACATGTGCGATAACTATTTATAATTAGGGAGTCACACACACACACACACACACACACACACACACACACACACACACACACACACACACAATAGCTCAGTGGTTAGAGCGCTGGCTTCACAAGCCAGAGGACCGGGGTTCGATTCCCTAGCCGGGTGGAGATATTTGGGTGTGTCTCCTTTCACGTGTAGCCCCTGTTCACCTAGCAGTGAGTAGGTACGGGATGTAAATCGAGGAGTTGTTACCTTGTTGATCAAACAAACAAACAGTGAACCACACACACACACACACACACACACACACACACACACACACACACACACACACATAATGAGGTCTCAGATCGCACCGTAGTGGGCAATGTCTGGCTGTCTCGTTAGAGACTGCAGTTAGAGACTGCAGCAGATCAAACAGTGAACACACACACACACACACACACACACACACACACACACACACACACACACACACACACACACACACGTGTGTGTGTCGCCTCACTATTTATAAATAGTTATCGCACATGTACAATATACATATATCTCTATGATATACTTATAACTCAAGTTGGATACAAGGGAGCTTGAACGGGATCTCAGGTGGATGAAGTAAATATGTACTGTACTACAGTACATTATTGGTAGCGTGTGTGTGTGTGTGTGTGTGTGTTTTTTACCTATAGTTGTGCTGTACAGCATGGCACATTATCCTGTCTCCATATCTATAGCTATGCATCTAGCTTGTCTTTAAAGATGTATATGGTGGCTGCAGTAACCACCCTTTCACTTATTTCACTTAAGCTATTCCAGATGTCCACTGTTCTCTGTGTGTGTGTGTGTGTGTGTGTGTGTGTGTGTGTGTGTGTGTGTGTGTGTGTGTGTGTGTGTGTGTGTGTGTGTGTGTGTGTGTGTGTGTGTGTGTGTGTGTGTGTTTGTACTTTATTTATAATGTACTTTGGTAAATTACATGTCACCTACTTAGTTACATATTTTCAAATTGGTTCAAATAAGCCAAATAAGCATATATATATATATATATATATATATATATATATATATATATATATATATATATATATATATATATATATATATATATATATATATATATATATATATATATATATATATATATATATATATATATATATACACATACATACATACAAACTCTATTAATTCGGCTCTTAATACTCTCAAAAGTCCAGAAATCCAGATTTTTAAGGCCAAAATAATAACAATTAAAATCAGGAAAAAAAAAATTTAAGTTTCACAGAGTATGTTTTTTGTAGTTGAATTCTTCATTTTCTTTCATTTATATGGAAATACAGAACAGTGTTTCATATGCATACTTTATGTACTGAAAAGAGATAAAACAGTATGCTGGAAATATGTAATATTCCTGTTTTGTAACTGTTGTGTTTGGTATTTTTTGTTGGCGTTGGGTACTGCACAGTAAGAAAGTAATATGTGTACATACTGTACCTGTTTGGTGCTCTACACATGGATTACTTCTGCATATTAATGGTAAATACAAAGACAATGTTTTTGTAAATCATATTTTTTATTTATTTGCCAATTTTGAGTGCAATGATTTTTTTTTTTTAAGTGTTATACAGAAATCTGGAAATCTCATGAAAGGAAAAGCACATATCTAAGCAAGTTTAATAAGTTCATTGGAAATTATAAACATGAACAATTACCAAAACAACAGGCCTAGATTTTAGAATGGAAGCTGTTACAAATATAGCAGAAGCAGGCAAGCATAAGCAAACAAGTATCATGAAGGTTTATACTGATTTGTACAGGTCTCAACCAAATCAAGTATACTACGATCCACATGTTATACACCAGTACTTTCCTGTCTTGATCTTTAGGAAAGCGATGGAAGACCAAGTGTGGGTGGGTGCCCTTTGTCCTTCAACAAATAACACATGGATGCCCCACTCTAGTGTTCATTTTTGCGGATTTCTTGAGAACATGCGGCGTGTAACCTGTCACTGCTGTGGGCCCACTTGTTTGAGTGTTGACACATGTAAACATGCAGACGGATCAACGGTGCTGATCTTGATCTTAAGCTGTAACAGCAGCGCCATCGCGTGAGTGAACCGCAAACAAGAAGAGTTGTCAGTTTCCCTAGGCTACACGGTAAATTGATGCTTTCTAGTCTTGTTTATTTATATAGTCTTTGGTGAAACGTCCATGGAACGCCCAAGTTATCGTACCAACGCATGCGCAGTTGACGCGTTCCATGGACATTCCACTTCCTACTGCACCAGTAGGAAGTGGAATGTCCTTGGAACGCGTCAACTGCTGATATCTGTAAACGTGTCTGGCTCCGTGTAAGTTAACCATGAAAAAAGTATTAGGTTATACGCTCAGTTTATAATAAATATAAGGCAAAAGCTTTTACCTATTATTATTATCATTATTATAATTATTATTATTATTATTATTATTATTATTATTATTATTATTATTATTATTATTATAATTATTATTGTTATTAATATTAGTTATAATTATTGTTATTATTGTTATTATTATTATTATTATTATTATTATTATTATTATTATTAGTTATAATAATTAAAACTAATAATGATAATTATTATTATTGTTGTTCTTATTATTATTATTGTTATTATTATTATTATTATTATTATTATTATTATTATTATAAATTATTATTATTATTATTATTATTTGTTATATTATTATTGTTATTATCAATGTTATCATTGTTGTTGCAACAATATCCATCATCATCGTTTTGCTAAAATTAAGGTTTAGGTGAAAATGTTGCACTCGGATAATTTATTTCCACGATATAAACGACACTTGAGTAAGGAAATGAAAGTCTAGGACTCTAGGTAAAAACCATATAGGTAAATCCTATGTAGGCAAAGAACTATCTTAACAGTGCACTTACCCAGTTCAGCAACAAAAGGAATAATTAACCGTGGATAAAGTTGTAAAATTATTATTAATGTGTTATACACTAACCTTTTTACAATATAAATTATAAAAACTGCTTCGGCTAGCATATGGAAGACAGTTTCCAAAATCTAAAATACAAATTGTGGCTTATTGATATACGTGAGGGTGAATGAGAGTGAGTGATCTCGGTGAGTGGCTACAGTGCAGCAATGCTGTTTATTGTATGTAGTAATTTGGTGTGGTTATAAATAGATTATATATATATATATATATATATATATATATATATATATATATATATATATATATATATATATATATATATATATATATATATATATATATATATATATATATATATATATATATATATATATGTATATATATATATATATATATATATATATATATATATATATATATATATATATATATATATATATATATATATATATATATATATATATATATATATATATATATATATATATATATATATATATATATATATATATATATATATATGTGTGTGTGTGTGTGTGTGTGTGTGTGTGTGTGTGTGTGTGTGTGTGTGTGTGTGTGTGTGTGTGTGTGTGTGTGTGTGTGTGTGTGTGTGTGTGTGTGTGTGTGTGTGTGTGTGTGTGTGTGTGTGTGTGTGTGTGTGTGTGTGTGTGTGTGTGTGTGTGTGTGTGTGTGTGTGTGTGTGTGTGTGTGTGTGTGTGTGTGTGTGTGTGTGTGTGTGTGTGTGTGTGTGTGTGTGTGTGTGTGTGTGTGTGTGTGTGTATATATATATATATGTATATATATATATATATATATATATATATATATATATATATATATATATATATATATATATATATATATATATATATATATATATATATATATATATATATATATATATATATATATATATATATATATATATATATATATATATATATATATATATATATATATATATATATATATATATATATATATATATATATATATATATATATATATATATATATATATATATATATATATATATATATATATATATATATATATATATATATATATATATATATATATATATATATATATATATATATATATATATATATATATATATATATATATATATATATATATATATATATATATATATATATATATATATATATATATATATATATATATATATATATATATATATATATATATATATATATATATATATATATATATATATATATATATATATATATATATATATATATATATATATATATATATATATATATATATATATATATATATATATATATATATATATATATATATATATATATATATATATATATATATATATATATATATATATATATATATATATATATATATATATATATATATATATATATATATATATATATATATATATATATATATATATATATATATATATATAGAGAGAGAGAGAGAGAGAGAGAGAGAGAGAGAGAGAGAGAGAGAGAGAGAGAGAGAGAGAGAGAGAGAGAGAGAGAGAGAGAGAGAGAGAGAGAGAGAGAGCCACACCAACATAGGTCCAAGGTCAGCTCTCGCCTGGAATAGTATTACCTGTAGGTAAAAGATAAAAGAAAAATTAATAACAACACCTGCTGCCTTCCAGGTTATGTCTTGAAAGGCTAGTTGAAGGAAAACTCGGATTTAAAATGCATGGACTTTATTAGCATCCATGAATAGGTTGTTTTCCTCAATAACAACTCTGACATGTATAAAAAAAAATAAATAATAATAACAAACACCCACGTCAATACCTACCCATTCACCCACATATATATATATATATATATATATATATATATATATATATATATATATATATATATATATATATATATATATATATATATATATATATATATATATAGTCTTCAAACTTTTCAAGAGGAGTACCCTACAGGTTTAAATTTCACTAATCATTATGAGGCATTACGCTAAATTTCACAAAAGTTATATCTACTACATCCGTAAAGAAAAAAAATTGGAATCATATCATTTCCTTTTGATATCAACTAAACTATTGAAAATAAAGTAAAGCATGAATCCTTTTTGTGAAATATATGTATACAACCCTCACATCAAGTAATCATGCAATCCAAATTAATTTCCCAAATCACTTAGATTCAAACATTTCTCCAAAATGCATACTCATTAGCCCAAGCACCATAATGCAAACACATTTCCCCAAGCACAAGAATGGAAACTCACTGGCCGAAGCACTGCCAAGCAAACACATTTACCCAAGCACCACTTTCTAAGCCCATTTTTCTTATTGCTATTATATGGAAACGCATTTGCCCAAAAACCATAATACAAACACTTTACCAAGCACCACACTGCAACAGTTGCATCAAGTCAAATTGAATCATCAAGCAGTATAAGCAGTCCTTATGATTTTTATAAGCTTCAATTATAGGAAATGTAAGTTAAGTTAGGGGCCGCCGTGGTACAGTGGAACCATGCGTGCTTTGGGGTCCGCGGGGTCTCCAAGCACACGGGTTCGAATCCTGTCCACGGTCTGAGTGTAGGTTTGGCTTCCTCACTCAGGGCAACGGTTTCCTAGCGGGTGGGCTTTGAGATAGGAGGTACCACAAAAAGTACCCCCTTCAGTCCATAAATTCCCGTGAAAAGCCCACATGGTATAAAAAATAGGACTGCCCAGTTTAAATACCAAACGACAATGCAGTAAAAGTTGAATAAAGGTCATTCTTACCAATCAGATCAAGTCCTACCAGTTCCAAGAATTTCTCCACCTTTATGGGCTTCATGGTAGGGGCTTGCGTTATGATTGAACTGAAACGCTGGCATTCATTGCAGGTCTCGATCTGAAATTTAAAACGCAACAACCAACAGCACTAAAGGGATGGGGGAAGGAAATGTGAAAATTAAGAGAATAATGAATTATTACTTTTGCTATTTACTTACGAGGCAAGCAAATTTTTTTATATGGATAGAGTTCAACTTTGAAGTAACCACAATGCTATTCAAAAGGTTGTATCACCACAACTATAAGGCAGACCATAACAATATTACCGACATTGATAGTACAACTCTATAAAATTTTAGATGACATCAGTTTCAACTCTTCTACTGGGTGAACTTTATGGCTAACTCGCACAACAAACTAGAAGGATGTCAAAAATGAAATATCTCAAAAAATATATATCATTATATATCAGCTCCACAAACCCTAGGTAGTGCCTTTGCCCCATTTTCTTTTTAGAGAGAGAGAAAAAAAAAATGTAATAGTTATTGATTTACTTCACCTTCACTTCATTGAAGAAAAAGAAAAGAAAAAATACTTTTCATGGTCAAATACCCTTGCTGAAGACAACCACAGTTATACATGGTGAGCCTAGTACATGTCTATAACTTGCAAAACAGCAGGTGTTTATGTATCAGTGTTCACTCTTGTAACCTCTGAACATCTGTCAGTAAATTAGCATACATATGTATGCTTTCAGTGTGGTAATTTCATTCGAGCATACATAAACACTACGCGTTAATGACGATGTCATCAGAGGTGATCAGGATTGAGGAATTGGAGATGAGTACACAATTTTATATGCCCAACTTGTAGAAGTAGAGGAGAGCAACAGCAAGAAAACTAGAAACTAGAAAGAAAATGTGGTTGTGGATGGTGGGGAACTTGAAGAGGTGGAACAATTCTGCCATCATAAATCACTGGTACAGAATAGTATATACTTTCCAGTTTGTTGTGGCCATATTTTGCATGTTCTGCATCTATGATTTAAATGTTTGCATTCATATTTCAGCAGTTTTAAGTGCATACTGTTGTTGGGTTTCTAATTAGGTATTATAACAATTGGCTATTATTTCATGACAGACGTAAATTTTGAACATTTAATCATACGTTACAGCTGACGTCCACCATTACTCACCTCTGAGACACTTGAATTTTTAGTTAGTATGTTTAATCTGTGTTTCAAAAATTTCATTAGTGTTTTGTTGAATGGCTTAGCTCAGTGGCTTCCAAACTTTTTCTGGTTGTTACCCACTATTCATACAAAATACTTCTCCATGGCCCACCACCCACTGCAAAGCATGACTCATGACTACAATGACTAGTCCTACACTCATTAGGTCCATATATAAACCACTATAGCAAATACTGTAATTTTATTGATTCCATGCATGTAAATGACCCCCACTGGCTGCCTACCCAGTAAACTCCATTGTTTTTATACACACGATATCCTCAGATTATGATCCCCTGGATTCTGTTACACTGCCCCCAAGAAGCCATTGCTTACAGTTTGGGAGCCACTGGTTTAGCTGTTAGTGGTTGATGAGTGGAAGAGGAGCATAATCTTTACAAAAGTAATGAATTGGTAGCATGATCAATACTTAGAATACATCAGTAGTTAAAAAAAAAAAAAGTATCAGCATTTGGAGAAAAAAAAAAAAAAAAAAAACATGAGAGGATGAATGAGTGTTGGCAACAGCTACAAATGGAATAAATTAACACTATTACAGCAAAGAAAAATGTTACTTTCCATCAATGTTGTTTAAGCATGGTTTATCACAGTTTCATGTAAAACAAGGAGGGACCAGTGACCATGGTGAGAGCAACTGCAAGCCGGAGTGACATTAAAGTGGTGTAGAGATGCAAAATGTAAAAGAAGAATGTACAAGACTCACGTGATGCATCCCACTGGAATGTGGCTGCCTTTCTCCGGATGAATCTTCGTTCCGACTTGTCCTCGCCGTTGACAAAACTTCCGCTGTTGAAGAAAGATTAGTCTCTCGTAGATGACATTGTCAGCCTCAAATTTCCTCCTGCAGCTGGCTTCATAATTCTCCACAGAGACGTTGGACCTGTAGGAGAATTATTGATATTGAGAATCATTGTTTATAAGTATCAACAAATAATTACAGAAATAGCAAGAAATCAATTCAAAGTTAAAAGCATAAGTTAATACCATAAAGTTTCAGTGCCATACAAAACAAAAGTTAATGAAGGTGCTGGATTTAACAATAACTCATCAAATCCCACATTAACTTGACTAACCTAACTAGCTAGGGTGCCATCTGTGGTCCCCCTCAAGGGACATGAACTTAACAAACCTAACAAAAACAGGACCTATGCAGCATAACCAAACGTAACCGTAATTATTTCCTGTTTGTAATAATATTTATTGTTACCAGGAATCTTACCAGAATGAGCTCCTCTGGGAAGGAGCTCCAAACATGCCAACATGCCACAGTAGAGTTAGATATTTTTAATAACAGTAATGCAAGCGGATGCAAAATACTGTGGAATGTGTGTTGTAAGCAATTATGAGAATTTTTCAAAGAATAATAAATATTCAAACAGACTGTCCCCCAGATGAATTGCAAGAACTCTTTCAAACTGGGATAAGGCAGGAGCCAGGACAACCTCGGAGGGCAGAGAATTCCAGAGATTAATAATTCTAATTGAGAACAATCTTTCGTGTAAGTCAGTATGTATATGAGGATAGAATATTTTGAGAGGGTGGACACAAGTCCTGGCATCAGGCGTAAGAATAAAGAAATAAGTATATGCAATAAGTGTTCATCAATTAAATATTTTCCACACTGTTATCAGGTCAGCTTGGAGCAGCCTACCCAGCACTGAATACAGATCCAGAGCAGAAAGACAACCGCTATAATCAATGTTGTGGTAACCAATAATTTATTTTGACCAACAGCACTGGATCCCTTCCAACAATGAAAGGTCTCCCTCATAACCTGTGCCAAACTACGGAACAGAACTCTATTATAGGATTAATATGTGTAATGTAAAGAGAAAGCATAAATGAGGAGTCCCGGTTTACTGAACTCTTAAGGAGGTTTGAGGCGATGCAAGATGCCTTATTGGCAATATTGCAGATATGCTGATGGAATTTCAGTGGTATCAACCAACAATCCCAAATCTGTTGCCAAGGCTATGAACTGAATTAGATGGCCATTCTTGTAATAAGCAGGTCCTTCATGGGGTGCGGTGCCATAAAGAACCTAATAGCAACAGTTTTGTCAGTATTCAAAGTTTTGTCAGTATTTAACTTAAGTTCCCATGATTCAGCTCTGGATACAAGAAGGTATATATATGTCTCTCTGCACATGGAAGGCAAGTTCTGTGTGCAATAGGAAGTAATAATATTAGTCTGTAGGTATATTTTTTCATCATCAGCAAAAATTTTGTACTTGCAAGAGAAGACAGAAATTTATGTAAATAAGGAAAAAAGTAGGACCCAGAACACAGCCTTGGGGACACCACTGCTCACATTGACAGGAAGACTTTCTTCACCAAGAGAAGGAGAGAGTTACCAATTCCTAATCAAGGAATATCTTTTTCAATTTCCAATGGTGGGGCGTCCTACCTCCTTAAACCCCAACTCACTGCATCACATTCAACAGTTCTCATGGGCCAAAGACAGTCAGTGTGATTATTTTGAACCTACCAGACTAACACCAACCACGCTACATTTCTTACTGAAACTTTGTGAGTTGCAAAACTTTTACTCTTGATAAGACAATCAATCTCTACATAAACAACATGAGCCTCATCTGGTGCCCCTAGTATTGTTATATTAAGTAAGTATCCATAGTGGGTTCAGGGGGCCACAGCCCCCATGATAAATTTGGTTAGGTTAGGCCCAGTTAGGTTTGTTAAGAAAAATCAAATAAATAAATAAAACACAAGAAAACAGTTGTGATTAGTTCAAAATATCTAAATGAATATAAAATTTCAATAGCAGGTGTTTGGATTTTTATCTTGGTAGCAAGAAGGTTGAGAGACGTGCTGTTAGGATCACTGTCTGGTGATGATAAGTGGGCTATTCAACCTGCAGATATGGCTAACCATTTTGTTATTGCATTTTCAGCTGTCTTTTACAAATTCTTATTATAATAACTTTTTTTTTCGTGCTAATAGGTTTAGCGTTTTTAAGATTCAGAATACACTTTTTAAACTCCGGAATTTTAGCAATTTTGTTTTTAAAGTTAAGTGTCCCATGCTCTTAGCAATCTACACTGATCACCCTTACTGGATAGATTTGCGTTTCCTGACCTTTTCCGCCCATATCACCCACTGTTATTATGTCTAAGCACTCCACCACCCATTACTAATGTCCTGTTATTAAAAGGATAGAAGACAGTGAAGTGTGTGCATCAGTTCCCAGCACCCCAAGGGGATGCTAGTACCCTTATAATGAGTCTTGTTTAATTAACGAAGTTGATATAGTCTGAATGTAGTAATGTATGGAAGGGGAACATAAGATTAACTATTAAACTCTGAAAGGCAGTTCAAATATAGAAACGGTTTAATGGTAAGCGGGGTAGAGGCAGGACATGCTGGACACCGCGTGGCACCCCTGAGCGGCGGGATAAAACTGGTAGATAAATGCTATTTATGCACTTCTAATAAAAGAAAAAACAATAAAAATAAGTACTCACGACTTGAAAGCATCCATAATGGTCCTTTGGGAGAAGATGAAAGTACAGTGCAGGCTGAATATATGGGATCTGGCAATGAGATCACGAAAGGGTAGTGGCTCACTCAGTAACAAGAGAACCACTGATCAGCCAAGCTCCTTGCTCGTCTGCTGAAATGCGTTGTGCGTCTGGCAGGGATTCCTCTTCTGGATAGGGAGGGAGGGGGAGGGATAGACGATTATTCAAGGAGAATAAATCTGTGTGAAAAAATGCTGTCTATTCACTTTCAATAAAAGAAAAACAAGAATTAAATAAGTGCTCACGAATTGAAATCATCTATAACAATTCTTTGGGGAAAAATAAAGTACAGTACAGTCTGCATATATAGTTTTAATAGCGAGCTCTCACGAGTGCACCATCCACCCTTCAAGTGAGGATAGCAACTGATCGCTGTGTATTCACTGAACGAGGCTGTAAATGGGTCGTGCGTCTGGCACCGATTTCTCTTCTGCGCATGCGCAGAAGGGGGTGACACGATCTTTCAGGGAAGCACAATCTGCGTCCTACACCGGCATCACTGGTGACTCTGAATAAACTAAAAAAAAATCATTGTGACTGGTGATTATTGCCTTGACATGTGATTTTGCTGGTTTTAGGAAACCATTTGTTTTCGCGGTCACAATTACTGGTTAAATTATTATAATTTTCATGCTCTGTTGCTCTTACGGCCTCCCAAGTTTTTTTTGCTCTTTTGTCTGTCGAAATATTTAAAGGGGTAATATATTTTATATGTAATCGTTTTAATGTTGCCTCATTGTTTTCATTACAATTTGTAAATTATAATGCTTTTTTTAACACTATTTGCAGATTTCTTTTTTGTGTAATTGATGCTGCACATATTGGGATAGGAGGATAATCCATTAGCAGTGCTTTTATTAGTGTTGTTTTAACTTTGGTAGATATGTAATTAAATCTTCTAAGATTTGTAAGGACTGCATTGCCCTTATTCTTTACGTTACTGCAGTGGCCAACAATTCATGTAAATTACAATTTCCATCCTAAAAAAAAAAACTTTCCTTTTTTACAGGTTTCAATTTCTCTTTCATTAACTCTTATTCTCATCTTTTTATATTAAGTAATAGCTATGATTTTAAGTTTTGCTTCACTGGTTTGAATTTTCCATTTTCTTTCGTATTTATTTATTCATTCGTTCTATTTTTCTTTCAACGTTTAATTTTAACATTGTCTTTGATCTAGTAGGTGACGTGATGACTTGTTTTATATCATCTGCAAATATTGTATCTGAGCAGCCTGGGCCTAGTTGTGGTAGGTCATTCGTGTACAGAGAATAAATAGAGTGTAGGAGATAGAACGCTTCATTGTGGTACTCCACTTCTTAACTTGATTTCTATACTTCTGTCATTAACAATGTTTATTCTGGCAGTTCTGTTGTTCAAGAAATTACATTTATTTTTTCTAGTATCGTGGGCATTCTTAGTCGTATTAACTTATACTTTAAACCATTGTGCCACACTTTATCGAAAGCTTAGGCAACATTTCGTAATATTACGTATACTTTTTTTTTTCTACAAGTGCATTTGCAATGGTTTCGTAAGTTGATGCAATAGCAGTATGTGTTCCTTTGTAGGTTCTAAAACCGTGTTGTTCCTGTATTATGTTGTTTTTTTGTTAGTAATGTATTTAGTCGTCCTTGAATCATTCGTTCGAATAGTTTCCCCGGCACTTCTAGGAAGGAGATTGGTCTATAATCAATAGTTTGTATTGATGATGACTTTCTTTTTTTGGGGATGAATTTTATTATAGCTATTTTAAATATACCTGGGAAATATCTGCTGAGTATCATACATTGGTTTTTGGTTGGTGTAAGGCCTTGTCAGTAATATTTTCTAGTATTATTTTATTAGTTTTTGAAGTACCTGGTGCCTTATTTTAAAATCTCCATATGTCTTTTTATTTCTTATTCATCAATTTCCCCTGTATGGTAAACCTCATTATTCAATCCTCTTAAATCGGATGTTGGATATGATGATGTTCTTTGAAAATTTACATATATATATATATATATATATATATATATATATATATATATATATATATATATATATATATATATATATATATATATATATATATATATATATATATATATATATATATATATATATATATATATATATATATATATATATATATATATATATATATATATATATATATATATATATATATATATATATATATATATATATATATATATATATATATATATATATATATATATATATATATATATATATATATATATATATATATATATATATATATATATATGTATATATATATATATATATATATATATATATATATATATATATATATATATATATATATATATATATATATATATATATATATATATATATATATATATATATATATATATATATATATATATATATATATATATATATATATATATATATATATATATATATATATATATATATATATATATATATATATATATATATATATATATATATATATATATATATATATATATATATATATATATATATATATATATATATATATATATATATATATATATATATATATATATATATATATATATATATATATATATATATATATTTTTTTTTTTTTTTTTTTAATGCTCATTAGACAATCCATTAGTTGTAGTAATTCATATTGATTTTCTAGATTCTTAATATCGAGGGTAGTTTTTAATTGATATGAATTTATAACTTTTTTTATTGGTCTATCCATTTTTTTTTTTTTTTTGTCATTATATGCATCCATTCCTCGGTTGCCTCTTATAGGTTGAAATGCTTAAATCCTTTACTTTTTTCTTTCTTTTTCCAAGAGTCTCTTTAAACAGGCATATCAGCCTGTTCATTCCCGCGCATACTGGAATGTCCAGCCACCCAAACCAGTGAGAAAGATTTACGACATGAATTCAACTTATAAATGATGTTGCCCTGGATTTCATTTGTACCCGTGTGGCCGGACTCTATTGCCTGAAGGGCTGACATAGA
>NC_059283.1:14585106-14590106 GCF_017591435.1 Portunus trituberculatus
ATATATATATATATATATATATATATATATATATATATTATATATATATATATATATATATAATTAAAATTACATTGTTAAATTTACTCCTGTGCTCTGTAACACTTCTTAAGAAGATATGACATTAATAATCCCACGAACAGGTACAGAATATGAACAAAAAGGCCTTGAGATGGATGGAACGTCAGGTATGGACACGTGCAAACAGTTCTTGGAAGAGTATGAGGTCACAGATTGCCGCTTGCTGTTCTGTAATTATACTAACAACTTCACAGTCCAGGTGATGCTTTTGAGACGTCAAGAACATTACATCTTTTCTACGTATCTACCATCAGTGCTTTTGTTAGCAATAGGGTGAGTATTCTTAATATTTTATCTAAAAACTGAAGCTGGCTAGTATTCTTCAGATATCAATAAACAATAATTACAATGTGGCACTCAAAATATTATTGAAAAAAAAAAACTATATTTTTATTTTTAAAACTGTTGTTAGTGATAAGTAAGAGTGAAGGACAGATTATTTTTATCTTAATTATTATTATTATTATTATTATTATTATTATTATTATTATTATTATTATTATTATTATTATTATTATTACTATTACTATTATTACTACATTATTTTATGCTTTGATCTATAGTGCCTGTAGGTTATACATGAACATTATGTATGGTTTCATTCCATTTGATTTGCGTCGCTAACTTCTGTTGTTCTGATGTTGGAATCGAATCCTTTGTCTTTCCAAGTCAGCCTTCTGTGTGATTATCTTCCGCGACTCACGTTCTCAACTATACTATAGCCTTTTGGTATCAGGGTTGCATTAAATGTGGCTATCGTTTCTATATGTCCGTTTAGATTCCCATGAGTTCTTCTTTGTCGTCAGGTGATTAGCCCGTCTTTAAATGAGGTCGCTGTTTTTCATGAGTCACTTCCATTTGCCTTTGTCGACTGTCATGTTTGGATTATAGTCCTTTCTCTTTCTTGTCATCTTGTATACACACTTTCCATTTAATCTTGGGTCTTTTTCATCTCTTCCTTCCTTGCATTTCTATATCCAGGGCTCTCATCTCCTACGATAAACTATGTTGTGTCGTATGTTCCTTAGAAGGAGGTAGTAAACACCTACAGAAACGATTATTTACTCCCAGCGAGCTCTAATATCATTAGTTCCGGGGGTTCTGTGAAATTTCCATTAAATCTAGTTGTGATCTCACGGAACGTTTACCTTTGTGTCTGACAACTCAGGGAGCAGTAACAGCCTGCCTTCTAAAGACAACTCTCCTTCCTCACACAAAACTACATGCACTTAACACACACACACCATTCATTTAAAATAAAAAGATGACAACTCCAAATCCAGCCTTGGAAATCCCCTTCTGGGGAGGGGACCAAGAAATGTCCCCAGGTCGGACTGCCTTCTTAATGGCGACCCAAAACGTCTTGATACCTCCCTCAACTTTTTCTTCATTAACTTCTACAACATTCGATGTCTTAGATCTAATTTTCGGTCTGTAGAACACCACTTCTCCTCTACTAAACCTCATTTTCTTTTCCTCACCGAAACACAGCTTTCTGAAGCAACTGACAGTTGCCCCTTGTCTGTTCCCTCTTACAATATGTCTCCTCATTTTCGTTCGAAAGCTGAATGTTGCGTCTGTGCACAACGACTGAACTTGCTCTCGTACCCACGCTATTGAATATTTCGAGTTTTCCACCACCTGGCTTGGATTCAATAGTCACTCTCTAACTAAATTTATCTGTAAAGTATCTCTCTCCCCTAACTTCTCTGACTATAGTAAATTCTGTCCCTCTATCCTTCCGCGAAGATCACAACCTTGGAGATTTCAATGTTCGCCACCAGCTTTGGAGTTCCTCTCCCTTCACCTACTATTTTGATGAACTAGCCTTCAACTTTGCTATCCTCCATGACGTAGAGCAGCAACTAGTGCAACACGCTACTCGTGTTCCCGACCGTCATGGAGATACACCTAACATTCTTGACATGTTTTTTTACCTGTAGTCCTTCTGCTTATACTGTTTCCCTATCTTCTCCGCTGGGCTCCTCCAATTACAACCTCATATCTGGACCTGAGGAGGTATTATGCTGATTTTTCCCCGAAATGATTATTGTTTCCGTGTCAGAGACCCATCTCTGTGTGCTGAACGCATAATAGAGGTCATAATAGTGTCTGGCATGGAGGTGTACATTCCTCACTCTTTTTTCTCAACCTAAGCCATCTTAGTTTAACACAACCTGTTTTCGTGCTATACATGATAGAGAAGTTGCCCACAGAACGTACCAGACGCTTCCATCACCTGAATCTCATGCACTTTATATTTCTGCCCGGAATCATGTCAAGTCTGTCCTCCAACTTGCCAAACACTCCTGCATAAACAGAAAAAGCCAAAATCTTTCAAACTCTTAATTCCCCTTGAGACTTCTGGCATTTGGTCAAAAACATTTCCAATAACTTTACTTCTTCATCTTTTCCCTTCTTTATTTCACCCTGATGGCACCACTGCCATCTCATCTGTCTCTAAAGCTGAACTCTTCTCTCAATCCTTTGCTAACAAGTCCATCTTGTCCCTCCTCCTTCAGTCTATTTCATACCATCAATTATAACGCTGGTCTAAACACTCGGAAGGCTTATGGACCTGATGGGATCCCTCCTACCGTTCTCAAAACGTACGCTTCAGTGTTTGCACGTTCCGTGGCCAAACTCTTCAAACTCTATCGACTTCTACCTTTCCTTCTTACCGGAAGTTTGCCTACATTCAATCTGTTCCTCTTTCTCACCTTCGAAGTGTTGCATTTCTTACTATCTTTTATCGCTATTTTCATAATAACTGCTCTATTGATCTTGCTAGCTGTATGTCTCCCCTCTTCCTGCAGTGTCTCTGCACAAGGCTTTCTTCTTCCTCTCACCCCTATTTTGTCCAACTCTCTAATGCAAGAGTTAA
Source organism: Portunus trituberculatus (assembly GCF_017591435.1). NCBI lineage: Eukaryota > Metazoa > Arthropoda > Malacostraca > Decapoda > Portunidae > Portunus > Portunus trituberculatus. The sequence continues at coordinate 14,588,072 of NC_059283.1, forward strand.
CCAGTAATCTCAGCCTTTCTCCGGTAAATTATGTAACTCACTGCCTGTATCTGTATTTCCAACTTCCTATAACGTGACTTCATTCAAAAGGGATGTTTCAAAACAGTTGTCTCTATCCTTTGGGTAATTCTATCGGCTCTGTAAAGAGACTGGCACTTGAGTGGGCCGTTTTTTCTTTATACTTTATTTTTTTGCCCTTGGCCAGTCCTCCTCTTTTCCATTGAAAGAAAAAAAAAAGTTGGTTACTGGCTATTCCCGGATATTTGTGTTTGTGATCCTGCTATCTCTAACAATACATTATTGTTACCGAATATGGAACCCTGTGCTTCTTACAACAGTACTCTGCACATTGCGTGAAGAAAACAGGAGTTCACAGATAAAACTGAGGTTGTTTGGGCACTTAAGGCGTCCTGTTGAGGCCGCCTGACGGGACCGGCAGCTGCGGGACGGCGTGAACGGCCGCCTCGGAGCCAATTGCACAATATTATCTTGCAACATTATCCATTGCAATAAAAATCCCATCGCCACTACCACCTATACGGTCTTGCTTTGTCTCATATATGTAGAACTGACATTTGAGGATTCGAAGGAACTAATTTTATTTATTTTTTTATCAATGAAATTAATTCTTATGTACGTAATTTACACTCAGACGATCGTATACATTATACAGTTTCGACAACAGAGACAATTTACGAAAATTGAATTAATTCTATCAAGTGTCTCGGAATACAAGTCATGTGCAGCGAGACCACGAGAGAATGGAAGGCATGCAGTTAGAAAAATCGGAAAGGTAGTTAACATAAAAATACCTGTCTACACTTTCGCAAAAGATGCAGCATTGCGGCGATGAGAAAGAAGCTGAAGACAGTTAATCAGAGGAGGGACTGTTAAGACAAGAAACTTTTGATTCTACCCGCTCTGAATAAGAGAAATGTATTTCTCTGTTTAACCCCTACAATACTGGGACGCATTTTTTACCTTGAGTTTTGGGTATGATTAGATGACTTCGTTGACATCAGGAAGGGTCTATGGAGGCCAGAAGATTAATGGCCATAGTCTGTACTATTCTAATCCCCACACAAGTTTCTGAGGCTGTTCAAAATCACTAAGAAGTAAGCAGCATAGATATGAAAACACGTCTTCGTACTGAAGGGGTTAATGACTTATCAACATATTGACTTCTTTATTTAGTTGTTATTATTATTATCATTATTGTTATTATTATTATTACTATTATTATTATCATTATTATTTTTATTATTTCTTATTCGTTTCCTGTAGGCAAAGATGGACTTTTCCTATTGAAGTTTTACGCAAGCAATCTGCTGATCGTTCCTTATACAGTTCGTTTTACAGATTTAATTCAATCATCAAAAATATTGGGCCTTTTTTTTTTTACAGGTTTTAGTAGTAGATCCTTTCTTGACTATCATTAATGCAGTAATATTTGTTTGGAGTGTGAACAAATAATTATGAAGTACATATTGACAACGAAATCCACAAAACAATAAAGAAGAGGGAAAGATGAAACAAAACAAAATAGTAAGATTTGATGTTCAAGCCTTCTAAAATGCGGTGTGGAAAAGATACGATCGTAACTCTGTGCAGTTATTTCAAGTAATTTCAATATAAACTGAGAAAGTTAAGCTCCGCTCATAATATAGCTTGTAATGAATTACAGTATAATTGTTATTTCATTCTGCAATACAATGTTTGATTTCCTACATGGTGAAATATGAAAGATGGAAGAGGAGTTCTGATGAACAACTAAAAAGCATTAACTTTGTTAAGCTAACTTTGGTCAACTTCCACTTACAATTACCACTACCACCATTAGAAACAACGCACAAAACCATCACTACTACCTTTCTCAACAACAACGGCAGGCATATGAAAAATAACTATAGTGTTATTACTAACAAGGAAGCTTTAGTATTATCATCAGTAACAACAACAATAACGATTGAATTAATTATAACAAATAGAAAAATATCCACAAAAACAATGCCAACTAAAGTAATAATAACAATAA
>NC_059283.1:14595106-14605805 GCF_017591435.1 Portunus trituberculatus
CTCCGAACTCGGTACAAGAAAGCAATGTATTGAGGCCAGAAATAAGGCGAATAGAGTATTAGGGGTCCTGAAGTAATACTAAAATTATCTTGACTATGCGATACAATTCAGGTCCCCACATTTCAGGAAGGACATAGCTCTGTTGGAGTCAGTGCAAAGGAGGATAACTAAAAAGATACAGGGAATGAGGGATATTCTCTATGAAGAGAGACTGAAAAATACTTAATTTACATTCCTTAGAGAGCCGTAGGATAAGAGAAGATCCGATAGAAGTATTTAAGTGGTATAAGGGTTTTAACAGAGGGGACATGAATGTAGTTCTTAAAATCAGTAGCGGGGACAGAACCAGAAATAATTGGTTTAAACTTGAAAAATTCAGGTTTAGGAAAGAAATGGGAAGCAACTGCTTTTCAAACAGAGTGGTAGATGAGTGGAACGGTCTCAGTGGGCATGTAGTCAGGGCTGAGTCAATAGGGAGCTTTGAAAGAAGGTTAGATAAGTTCATGGATGAGGAAGATCGATGGAATTAAGTAATTTAAGCACACTGGAACTGCCTCGTATAGGCCTGGTGGCCTCTTGCACCTTCCCTCTTTTCTTATGTTCTTATGAGATGATAAATGTAGGAATAGAGTTTTAGAGGCAATTAAAACCACTAGATTTTCTCTGCCCGAATCGGAAATCTTAGAAAGATCAGAAGTCAAGCGTTCTGTGGCATTCCTGCGTGACCTGATGACTTCCTGAAGGGTTGGTCATCTCTGGAAGGACGTGGATAGATGAAGGATGGTATCATCAGCATAGGAGTGGATACAGTTAAACTTACAGTTAAACTAAGCTAGCCTATATAAAGTAGAACTTTTCAGGCAAGTACTTATCAGAGTATAAATAGATTATACTGACTGGTGGAATAAGAACTATTTTTATAATAATAGTAACTAAAACGTTAGCTACAACGAACGAAATGTTTTTCCGAAGTGAATTTAAATAATAATAATAATAGTAATAATAATAATTAATAATAATAATAATAATAATATAATAATAATAATAATAATAATAGTAATAATAATAATATTAATGGTAATAATAATCATAATGAAAATAGAAATGATAACAATAATAATAGTAATAATAATAGTGATAATAATAATAATAATAATAATAATAATAATAATAATAATAATAATAATAATAATAATAATAATAATAATAATAATAATAATAATAATGATAATAATAATATTAATATTATTGATAATAATAGCAATAGTATAGATAATAATAATGATCATAACAACAAATAATAATATAATCAATAATCAATAATAATAATAATAATAATAATAATAATAATAATAATAATAATAATATAATAATAATAATAATAATAATAATAATAATAATAATAATAATAATAATAATAATAATAATAATAATAATAACAATCACAACTAACTGACACAATGTATATTTTACAAATCATCAATAGTAAAATTAGAACAACACTTGGTACATATGATTTAGCAGAACATAGATTAGTAGCTAGACAAGATATGTTTTTTTTTAGCATTGTTTTAAATGTATTGAGAGATGATGCTTCTTGAATTTTGCGAGGAATAGTATTCCATATAACAGGTCCTAGATAATTAGTTAAATGCTGAAACTTAGAAAGGCGGTGTATTGGTAAACTAAGATGATCACGGTGTGTGTGGCTATAGCAAGCTTTGTTATATCATTAAGTTTTAAAAGTTTGGTCTGTTTGAAAAGAGGGTCAGTGTGTTCAAGGTAGGTGCTGTTAGTTATAATTTTGACAACTTTCTTGAGCTGTAATTTTAAAGGAGTTAGGAATGTAAGGTAAGTAGTGGACCAAATAGGGTTACAGTATGTTAGCAATGTGTGAATGTGAGCAAAGTAGATGGATTTTAGGACATACGGTGGCATAAAATCTCTGATTTGATAAAGTAATCCAATATGTCTCGATATTTTTAGTGTAATATTATCTATATGGTACTTAAAATTTAAAGAGCTATCATAAGTAACACCAAGGAACTTGAATTTATCGATTTTAGTAATTATTCTGTTATTTATTTGTACATTAGGTAAATCCAGCATAGTTTTACCAGTGAATAGCATAAAGTAAGTTTTGTCAGTGTTTATTGTGAGCCTATTGCAAAGGCACCATTGATATAATTTTTTAAGTTCATTGTTAGCACTAAAAACAAGTTGATTCGGATCTGTTCCTATTAGATAAACTGTCATATCATCGGCAAATAAGATGCTTTTAGAGTCAGAAAAAATATCAGAAATATCATTGATGTAGAGGAGAAATAATAGAGGTCCAAGCACACTACCTTGTGGTACACCGAGAGTAATTAAGGTTGAAGATGATTTTGCATAACTAAAGGAAGTGTATTGACGTCTGTTTGTTAAGTAATCTGTAAACCATGAAAAATAGGGCCGCGAATTCCATAGTGGTGCATTTTATTAAGGAGAACTTTATGGTTTATTGTGTCAAATGCCTTAGCAAAATCAATGAATACTGATAAAACAGAAAACTTCTTGTCAATAGCTGTAAATATGTCATTAGAAAATTTATTCAATGCTTTAAAAGTGCTACAATTTTGTCTAAAACCATACTGCGAAGGATTAAGAATATTTTTGTGTTCTAAGTAATTAATTAAATGTTTTTTCATTAATGTCTCAAATATTTTGGAAAATATTGTAAGTTGAGAAATTGGTCTATAATTTTTGGGGTCATCATGAGGGCCAGATTTATAAATGGGAGTAATTTTTGCAGTTTTCAACTTGTCAGGGAAAATTCCATTTGTTACAGACTGATTAAAAAGTATTGTTAAAGGGATTGATAAAAGATTAGAGTTACTTTTGATGATGGTAGCCGATATATCATTTATATCAGAGGTTTTGTTTTTAAGAGATTTAATTACTGAATTAATTTCATATGTAGTGATAATGGGAACTACCATGGAATTTGGATACTTTTCTTTGAGGTAATCTAATGGATTTTTATTTGAGTGAGGAAGTTTGCTCTCCAGATCAGGTGCAATTTTAGAAATATAATAACTGAAGGCATGTGAGATATCTAAAGGATCGCTTAGTACTTTATTATCATATTGCAATATCTTGATTGTGTCTATTTTGAAAGTTACCTTTTAGTTCATTTATTGCTTGCCAAATTTTCTTCGTATTATTTTTAATGTTTATGAAGATTTGGCGATAATAGTTAGTTTTGGCAGATCGAACAACTTGAGTGAGCTGATTTCTGTACTGTGATGTGACCCCTAATTTATACATTTTAAATAATTTACATTTATGTTTGATTGAGTTAAGTATTCCACTAGATAACCATGCATTATGAAGTCTTTTAGCTGTTATAAATTTAGTTTTGATAGGAAAACATTTATTGTAGCATTCATTAACTATATTGTGGAAAAGGTTAAAATTTTCGTTTGTATTTGGCAGGACAAGTAGTTCTTCCCAGTTAATTTATGCCTTCTAATTCACTAGTAAATTTGTTATTATTATTGGCATTGATAACTCTGTATGTTATCTTATGTTTAGTATTTGAAAAGGCTTCAATGTTGATATTTATGAATATAAGAAGGTGATCTGATATTGAAAAGTGAATGATACCTGATAGAGAGCGAGGTAGGAAATTAGTCCAGATGTGATCTAGCAGTGAAGGTTGGCCAAGGGCAGGACTATCAGGAAATCTTGTAGGTCTGGATATATGAGGGAAAAAATTAAGTGATTGTAAGGAATTCAGAAACAAATTGGTAGGGAGGTGAGATGAGTGTTCTAGTAAGTTAATGTTGAAGTCACCTATAATGATTGATTTATTATGTCTGAATATGTCGTTATTTAATAACTCATTCATGATGTTAGTAAATTCATTGACAGCTATGTGTTTGCTGTTGGGCCTGTAAATTACTGAAATGATATATTTAGTGTTCCCTAATTCTAGCTTAGAAGTGCAGATTTCAATGTTTTCATTAATGAAAGAATATAGCATTAGTGGTTCTGCTTTCATATGATTTTTAGTAAAACAGTGATCCCTCCGTGTTCTCTGACAGTCCTTGTTAAGTGGAATGACTCATAACCCTCCAAAAAATAAAGGTGTTTAGTGTTTTGCTGTAGCCATGTTTCTGTAACTGCAATGACTTCAGGTAGTTTAGGTAAACAATTTAGAAAAGACTTCAGTATATCTAAGTTTTTCTGTAAAGATCTAATGTTAATATGTATAACACTGATGCCACTAATGGGTTTAAAGCTGAAATGTATTCTTCAAAGTTGTAATACTTAGATAAACAGTTGATGTCTTGATGTCCTGCAATTTTTTTTATTTGACTTAATACTAGGTTGAAAATGTTAGTTGTGTTATTAATGAGATTATCATCATATAATGACTTATATAAATTTTCCATAAAGTAATACTAAAGAACAAACAAACAAACAAGCAAATAATAGAAAAAAGATAGAACAACAAAGCATATATGGCTCCTAAGGTATGCCAAAGAAAATAAGTAGATGGGCTCATGAATCAGATGGAATAAGTGCCATCTTAAGAGGCAAATCAAATGATGTGATAATTGTAGTATTAGGGACATAATCAATATCAACAGTTATAAATAGTAGTAGTGATAGTGGTGGCGGTAATAGTAGTAGTAGTAGTAGTAGTAGTAGTAGTAGTAGTAGTAGTAGTAGTAGTAGTAGTAGTAGTAGTAGTAGTAGTAGTAGTAGTAGCAGTAGTAGTAGTAGTAGTAGTAGTCAGAGGATTAGTAGTATAATTTGTTACTATCTTATTAATTTTTACTATGTTTTTGTTAATATTTACCTTTATTATTATTATTATTATTATTATTATTATTATTATTATTATTGATATTTTATTGTATTTTATTGTTATTACCTTATTGATATTTTGTTATTGTATTTTATTATCATCATCATTGCTATCATTGTTATTGTTATTGTCTTCTCTCAATGTATAAATTACGTGTTAAGTATTACTATATAGAATATACTTGTTATAGGGATTTTTTTTTTCCCCTTTCTTTTTTTATCAAGAAATCAATAGCTAGTAACATATATAGATAAAGGCTTCGTCTACTTTATATCTTATTTTTTATATTGAAACAATGTCCATAAAAGGGCCACGGCTCGATAGACATAGGGTTTATCATATTGTGTGTGTTATATTATTTGTAATACAAATGGCCAATAAAGATATCAAAATCATTATCAATATCAATATCTCTCTGTCTCAACTGTCAGAGCACTCTTTTTCTCTCTTTGACCATTGTATCTGTAACATATTTAATGATATCAATGCTCTTGCTGTTATTAATTATTATTATTATTATTACTATTATTAAACTTTTGCTCTTATTATTATTAGTAGTAGTAGTGCAAGTTAAAGTTTTAACAGTATTACCTATAGTATATATATATATATATATATATATATATATATATATATATATATATATATATATATATATATATATATATATATATATATATATATATATATATATATATATATATATATATATATATATATATATATATATATATATATATATATATATATATATATATATATATATATATATATATATATATATATATATATATATATATATATATATATATATATATATATATATATATATATATATATATATATATATATATATATATATATATATATATATATATATATATATATAGTGCTTATTCATCATTTTACATTATTTTGCTTCAAAACGATAAAATTGATGAAAACAAGCTAGTATAGAGAATCCAAAGTAAAATTAAGAAAAACGTGTAATTTTATCAGTTTTTAGCTGTTTTCCACCAAAACACAGAAATGCTACGGAAACACACTATTTGTCTAAGGAACTGAAATATGTAAAAAATGGGTTATTTTGGTGTATTCCAGCGTTTTATGCAACAAAACAGCAGGCAAAACACATTATTTGTCTAAGGAAGTGAAATATGTGAAAAAGGGGTTATTTTGGTGTATTCCAGCGTTTTATGTAACAAAACTCAGAATTGCACGCAAAACACACTATTTGTTTAAAGAAGTGAAATATGTACTATTTGTTTAAGGAAGTGAAAATGTCAAGGAGGGTTATTTTGATGTATTCCAGCGTTTTATGAACCAAAACTCAGAAATGAGAGCAAAACATAATATATGTCCAAGGAAGTAAAATATGTCAAAAGTGGGTTATTTTAGTGAAATTTAGCGTTTTATGCACCAAACTCATAAATGCAGGCAAAACACTATATTTGTTAAAACGTCTTATTCATGTATTTTTAAGGTGTTTTATGAAAAAAAACTATCTTGATTGAAAATTGTGCTTATTCGTCATTTTACATTATTTTGCTTCAAAACGATAAAATTGATGAAAACAAGCTAGTATAGAGAATCCAAAGTAAAATTAAGAAAAATGTGTAATTTAATCAGTTTTTAGCTGTTTTCCACCAAAACAGAGAAATGTTACGAAAACACACTATTAGTCTAAGGAACTGAAATATGTAAAAAATGGGTTATTTTGGTGTATTCCACCGTTTTATGCAACAAAACAGCAGGCAAAATACACTATTTGTCTAAGGAACTGAAATATGTAAAAAATGGGTTATTTTGGTGTATTCCACCGTTTTATGCAACAAAATAGCAGGCAAAATACACTATTTGTCTAAGGAAGTGAAATATGTGAAAAAGGGGTTATTTTGGTGTATTCCAGCGTTTTATGTAACAAAACTCAGAATTGCAGGCAAAACACACTATTTGTCTAAGGTAGTGAAATATGTCAAAAAGGGGTTATTTTGGTGTATTCCAGCGTTTTATGTAACAAAACTCAGAATTGCAGGGAAAACACACTATTTGTTTAAGGAAGTGAAATATGTCAAAAAGGGGTTATTTTGATGTATTCCAGAGTTTTATGAACCAAAACTCAGAAATGCAGGCAAAACACAATATATGTCTAAGGAAGTGAAATATGTCAAAATTTGGTTATTTTAGTGTATTCTAGCGTTTTATGCACCAAACTCATAAATGCAGGCAAAATACTATATTTGTTAAAACGTCTTATTCATGTGTTTTTAAGGTGTTTTATGAAAAAAAACTATCTCGATTGAAAATTGTGTTTATTCGTCATTTTACATTATTTTGCTTCAAAACGATAAAATTGATAAAAACAAGCTAGTATAGAGAATCCAAAGTAAAATTAAGAAAAACGTGTAATTTAATAAGTTTTTAGCTGTTTTCCACCAAAACACAGAAATGCTACGAAAACACACTATTTGTCTAAGGAACTGAAATATGTAAAAATGGGTTATTTAGGTGTATTCCAGCGTTTTATGCAACCAAACTCAGAATTGCAAGCAAAACACACTATTTGTCTAAGGAAGTGAAATATGTGAAAAAGAGGTTATTTTAGTGTATTCCAGCGTTTTATGTAACAAAACTCAGAATTGCAGGTAAAACACACTATTTGTCTAAGGTAGTGAAATATGTCAAAAAGGGTTATTTTGGTGTATTCTAGCGTTTTATGTAACAAAACTCAGAATTGCAGGGAAAACACACTATTTGTTTAAGGAAGTGAAATATGTGAAAAAGGGGTTATTTTGATGTATTCCAGCGTTTTATGAACCAAAACTCAGAAATGCAGGCAAAACACAATATATATCTAAGGAAGTGAAATATGTCAAAAGTGGGTTATTTTAGTGTATTCTAGCGTTTTATGCACCAAACTCATAAATGCAGGCAAAACACTATATTTGTTAAAACGTCTTATTCATGTGTTTTTAAGGTGTTTTATGAAAAAAAACTATCTCGATTGAAAATTGTGCTTATTCGTCATTTTACATTATTTTGCTTCAAAACGATAAAATTGATGAAAACAAGCAAGTATAGAGAATCCAAAGTAAAATTAAGAAAAACGTGTAATTTAATCAGTTTTAGCTGTTTTCCACCAAAACACAGAAATGCTACGAAAACACACTATTTGTCTAAGGAACTGAAATATGTAAAAATGGGTTATTTTGGTGTATTCCAGCGTTTTATGCAACAAAACTCAGAATTGCAGGCAAAACACACTATTTGTCTAAGGAAGTGAAATATGTGAAAAGGGGTTATTTTGGTGTATTCCAGCGTTTTATGTAACAAAACTCAGAATTGCAGGCAAAACACACTATTTGTCTAAGGTAGTGAAATATGTCAAAAAGGGGTTATTTTGGTGTATTCCAGCGTTTTATGTAACAAAACTCAGAATTGCAGGAAAACACACTATTTGTTTAAGGAAGTGAAATATGTCAAAAAGGGGTTATTTTGATGTATTCCAGCGTTTTATGAACCAAAACTCAGAAATGCAGGCAAAACACAATATATATCTAAGGAAGTGAAATATGTCAAAAGTGGGTTATTTTAGTGTATTCTAGCGTTTTATGCACCAAACTCATAAATGCAGGCAAAACACTATATTTGTTAAAACGTCTTATTCATGTGTTTTTAAGGTGTTTTATGAAAAAAAAACTATCTCGATTGAAAATTGTGCTTATTCGTCATTTTACATTATTTTGCTTCAAAACGATAAAATTGATGAAAACAAGCTAGTATAGAGAATCCAAAGTAAAATTAAGAAAAACGTGTAATTTAATCAGTTTTAGCTGTTTTCCACCAAAACACAGAAATGCTACGAAAACACACTATTTGTCTAAGGAACTGAAATATGTAAAAATGGGTTATTTTGGTGTATTCCAGCGTTTTATGCAACAAAACTCAGAATTGCAGGCAAAACACACTATTTGTCTAAGGAAGTGAAATATGTGAAAAAGGGGTTATTTTGGTGTATTCCAGCGTTTTATGTAACAAAACTCAGAATTGCAGGCAAAACACACTATTTGTCTAAGGTAGTGAAATATGTCAAAAAGGGGTTATTTTGGTGTATTCCAGCGTTTTATGTAACAAAACTCAGAATTGCAGGGAAAACACACTATTTTATATATATATATATATATATATATATATATATATATATATATATATATATATATATATATATATATATATATATATATATATATATATATATATATATATATATATATATATATATATATATATATATATATATATATATATATATATATATATATATATATATATATATATATATATATATATATATATATATATATATATATATATATATATATATATATATATATATATATATATATATATATATATATATATATATATATATATATATATATATATATATATATATATATATATATATATATATATATATATATATATATATATATATATATATATATATATATATATATATATATATATATATATATATATATATATATATATATATATATATATATATATATATATATATATATATATATATATATATATATATATATATATATATATATATATATATATATGTGTGTGTGTGTGTGTGTGTATATATATATATATATGTATATATATATATATATATATATATATATATATATATATATATATGTATATATATATATATATATATATATATATATATATATATATATATATATATATATATATATATATATATATATATATATATATATATATATATATATATATATATATATATATATATATATATATATATATATATATATATATATATATATATATATATATATATATATATATATATATATATATATATATATATATATATATATATATATATATATATATATATATATATATATATATATATATATATATATATATATATATATATATATATATATATATATATATATATATATATATATATATATATATATATATATATATATATATATATATATATATATATATATATATATAGGTAGATAGATAGATATATAGACACATGTTTATAAATAAAAGTAACCAACTGAGTCTCTTGTCAATAATCTAATTGCAAGATATGGACCCCTCTTACTCAAAACACTATGTTTATAAAAAAAAAAAAAAAAAACATGTTTTATGATGCGTTCAAATTATAACTTATTTTGATAAGTCCAGTACATTACATTTTAAACACCAGTGTTTTTAAGAGAACATCACTAACATATAACTCTGAAGATTCATAATTTGGCCACATCCTGCCAACAAGATCTATTTTGTTGATATATTTTACATATAAACCCTTCTTGGCTTTGTTGGAAAATTATGGAGGCAAATGGAGGAGCGAGTACGTGTAAAATCACTTAAGTCATCACCTGATCATCTTTTTAAATAAAGGGAGAGAATACGATTATGTCTACCTGTAGCTTTTTTTGCTGGTTCAATATAATCCTATTGGAAAACATTTATTAAATATATAATCTTTTTTTTTTCTGAAGGTGTTTGCGAAAACAATCGAAGCTATGTTGCGTTCACCTTAAAACAGAAATGTTTTATCTTAATCAACAAAACAATTCTTTCGTTTTCATTAACACCGTTTTTCCGTTTTACTAAAAACATTATTTTTTACTGTGATAAGAGGATGGGCGCAACGGCATGTCACGGGAGATCTGAATTACCTGGTCCCCACGTACGCGCGCGCGTGTGTGTGTGTGTGTGTGTGTGTGTGTGTGTCTGGGGGTGTACGGAGGGAGCACCTTGGTAAGA
>NC_059283.1:14606305-14622970 GCF_017591435.1 Portunus trituberculatus
TTCTGGTTTAGACTTCAAAGTTTAAAAGTTGATTACAACAAAATTCAATTAATTTTGTATGTTTCATGAGGAGTTCTAGGAAGGACCTCCAAGAATTAGTGACAAATCCATTTCCAAAAAATAACAACTTTTTGACAATTTCAAACTGTGTTGTTGCAGCGTTCAACGAACAGCGGATTAAGAGTGGGGAATAACGTTAAAAAAAAAGCGAAAAAATTTTAGGTTTGAAGGGGTGGAACTGTAATCCAAGAAGGCTTTTCCAAGTGAAAATCCAAGAGTTTTTGAACATTGAACTTCCTTTCTATGAAATCCACCAGTCGACATTAGGCCCTTGAACCCTTTGCAGCTTTCAAAAGAAGCTTTTGGAAACCTGCCCGTTCCCAAAATTGTTACGGGGGGGCCCCGGGAAACCCCTGCCATCGGGGGAAAATTCAGGTTTTTGTTCAAGGGCAAAAACCAAGGGGGGCTGGGGAAAGTATCAGGTTCGGTGCTGGGGTCGTTTTCCTTTTGTTTTTAATGTTTTTTTTTGAGTTATGAGGGGTTTTTTTGTGGATAAGGAATAACCATTTTGTTAAGTGAAGAAACAGTTTGTTTTTGGGCCCCCTTTATATATATATATATATATATATATATATATATATATATATATATATATATATATATATATATATATATATATATATATATATATATATATATATATATATATATATATATATATATATATATATATATATATATATATATATATATATATATATATATATATATATATATATATATATATATATATATATATATATATATATATATATATATATATATATATATATATATATATATATATATATATATATATATATATATATATATATATATATATATATATATATATATATATATATATATATATATATATAATATATATATATATATATATATATATATATATATATATATATATATATATATATATATATATATATATATATATATATATATATATATATATATATATATATATATATATATATATATATATATATATATATATATATATATATATATATATATATATATATATATATATATATATATATATATATATATATATATATATATATATATATATATATATATATATATATATATATATATATATATATATATATATATATATATATATATATATATATATATATATATATATATATATATATATATATATATATATATATATATATATATATATATATATATATATATATATATATATATATATATATATATATATATATATATATATATATATATATATATATATATATATATATATATATATATATATATATATATATATATATATATATATATATATATATATATATATATATATATATATATATATATATATATATATATATATATATATATATATATATATATATATATATATATATATATATATATATATATATATATATATATATATATATATATATATATATATATATATATATATATATATATATATATATATATATATATATATATATATATATATATATATATATATATATATATATATATATATATATATATATATATATATATATATATATATATATATATATATATATATATATATATATATATATATATATATATATATATATATATATATATATATATATATATATATATATATATATATATATATATATATATATATATATATATATATATATATATATATATATATATATATATATATATATATATATATATATATATATATATATATATATATATATATATATATATATATATATATATATATATATATATATATATATATATATATATATATATATATATATATATATATATATATATATATATATATATATATATATATATATATATATATATATATATATATATATATATATATATATATATATATATATATATATATATATATATATATATATATATATATATATATATATATATATATATATATATATATATATATATATTTATATATATCTCTCTCTCTCTCTCTCTCTCTCTCTCTCTCTCTCTCTCTCTCTCTCTCTCTCTCTCTCTCTCTCTCTCTCTCTCTGTGTGTGTGTGTGTGTGTGTGTGTGTGTGTGTGTGTGTGTGTGTGTGTGTGTGTGTGTGTGTACTTACAAATCATAATTAACTTAAACTCCTCTCCCAATTTCTTCCCCCCACACGCCCTCCCTCGTGTTCTTGTGAATTATTCGCCTAGAGAATAATTGACGAAATTTCACTACTATCATCGTTATGTTGAAGTCAACTTTCCATATAATTGATCTAATATTTTCCACTAGATATGTCCGTTTCTACAATTAATGGAATGTAACTTAAATTTCTGTCATAATTTTAGTGTTTAAGTCGAGCATCATGACATTCGGACACGAGGAAGACGTTCCACCCACCCGCCACCCCGCCAAATTTTCTCATTCACTCAGTCACTGTGTGCTTTGTGTAGTGGGTGGTCATTAACCATTGTAAGTACTGCGTACTCGTTTTCCCTCCCTGCCCCCACGGTTTAGCATCATCCAAAGTGAATTAATACCTTTTATCTATATAGTGCTAAATACTCAGTGCTATAATTATATCATCTGTTTTTTTATTAATGATTAATGATGCTCAGATCTACGGACGGCAGAAGCTGTACACCAAAACACAACGTCCATCACGCATTCACCCCTCCCTCCCAGTGATTTCTATAATGTTTGGTTTCGTTTGCATACATAAGATTCTTGTGTAGTGTTTTATATTCTTATGCGAACTAGGAAATATTTTTAGCTACACAGTGAAAAGCGGCAAATTCAATTAATCAAACTTTTAATGGTTAGGTTAGGTGAGGCAGGTTATTGTTACAGACCCGTGAGCGAAGCGAACGCACACATCAGTTAAACCTGTGGCCGCAACACTGCATTAAACAGCTTAATTAGTCTTATATCGGGGGCCGTAATGTCCAGGGTCATCTCTCTCTCTCTCTCTCTCTCTCTCTCTCTCTCTCTCTCTCTCTCTCTCTCTCTCTCTCTCTCTCTCTCTAACGGTTTGGTCCATTTCAGGAATGCATGCGTAAGAAATATTTGCTTCATAACAATCAGTTGTAGTTACTTTGCTTATGTGCAAAATTTAAATACTAAAATTCTTAGTACTGTTGCCTTATGTTAATACCTTTTTAGTATAATTTTACTGCACAAATTTTGATGAACTCAGAATTGAATAATGGTATCTTTATTTCATTAGATGATTTTAACAGTCACAATTTCTACGTTATTCGTGATGCTGTTTTAGTGATGAAGTCATGATCAAAGTTTTTTCCTTCATATAGGTACGCTTTTATTTATTTTTTATTTTTCTATTTAATTAATTTGACAAATGTATGATCCTAGAGTTTTGTAATTAGGTACATATTGATCCGTAGAATAATATGTATGTACTAGTGGTTAGCGCGACTGACTCACTCAGGAGGTACCGGGTTCGATTCCCGCGAAAGGATGGATAAAAATAGCTGGGCAATTTTTCCTCCACACCCTAAGCTTCTGTCCACCCAACAGTAATGGGTAGTTGAGACACCGTTTCCTGGTAAGGTAAGCTGTGGTAGCCACGATGTCACAGTAGCCCTGTGTTCCGAGGTGTTGGATTCAATCCACCACAGGCTCAAAGGCCAATGAGAAGGGAGATGAGCGCTCGTGGCTACGTACGCACTGCAACAGCGTATGCCCCGAACTTTACCTTTACTAGGATATGACTAATACCAGAATCTATCCATTTTTTTTTACACATTTTGTAGCATGCTAACGTACTTAGCATGCTACCACCAAGCGGACGTATATATATATATATATATATATATATATATATATATATATATATATATATATATATATATATATATATATATATATATATATATATATATATATATATATATATATATATATATATATGTTCACTGTCAGTTCACATTAATGCATCACAATTCCCTTACTCTAGAATTGTAGGAAAGTATATGAATACCATACTAACAAAATGAGTGGCACTGGTCTTCATGTATGTTCAATGTGTTCCTTTGAGAGTTATGAATTCAGGAGATTTAAATCTCATGAATTGCGAAGGCACAGAAACAGCCCGGATTTTAAAATTTCATGTTGCTATTAACCCTGTGCATATTCAACGAAAAGCTGGAATGCCTTTAAAATGCATGCATCCAGGTATCACACTGAAAGAAACACAAACTTGGATGCAGATAACCCGCTAGCTGCAGTTGTAGACTTTTCTTTTAATGATCCAATGATCGAGACTTTAGTAGACAAAGATGCAAGTAGTTTCAATGTAACAGAAATAAAAAATGCAGAATTTGCTCTCAAACTAGAGACAGCACAAAATTCCACAGGTGTCCATTGATACTATAATAGAGCATACATCCCAATTGATTTCACATCACATTTCAGAAGTAGTTAACAGTGTTAAGACTCATTTACAACCAAAACTGTCATCTGAAGACTTGAACTTTGTAAACGGATTTATTAAAGATGTTAAACTTAGTAATGTTGAGAATGAATACAACAGAAAAAAGTACTACACCAATTATTGTAACCTCGTACAACCACAGGAAGTACTCCTAGGAACAGAGTTTAAAGCTGTTAAAGGACACTTAAGAGAAGTGAAGAGGTATGGATATTGCATTCCGTTGCACGAAACTCTGCAGGCTTTAATTAATCTCCCTGAAATAAATGCAGCAGTTTCGACTCCACATTACTCGGAATCCAGCATGATGAAGGATGTGTGTGATGGAGCGTACATGCGTACACATCCATTGTTTAGAAAGGACCCAAATGCTCTTGCCATAATTCTGAATCACGATGACATGGAAGTTGCTAATCCCCTCGGAGTCATGTTAAAAAAAATAAACTGGCAATGTTTTATTTTTCTCTTGTGAATATTCCACCGCAGTTTCGTTCCAAGTTGGCAACCATTCAGCTAGTTGCTATAGCTAGAAGTAGGGACCTTAAAAAACATGGAGTTGACAAGTTATTGGAAAATTTTGTTTCCACACTGAATGAATTGCAAAGCAAAGGAATCAAATTCAAGGTAGGCACATCAGAACGTCTCATGTATGGAGCTTTAGTAATGGCGCCATGACACCCTTGCAGCTCAGTGGATAGGGGGCTTTAAAGAAGGAGTAGGCTTTGCAGTGAAACCATGCAGAACTTGTAAAATAACACAGACTGAGGCAAGGACACAATTCTCTCTGAATCGAGAGAACGAACCCTGGTAAAACTCAATGAAAAACTTGAAAATCTTGAGTTGGTAAGTCAAAAGTCTAAAGAATACTGGAGTAAAATCTGGGGCATTAAATCAAAAAGTGTGTTGTGCAGGATAAACGAATTTCCCTTGAACAAGTGCCTTGTTCATGATCCAATGCACATTTTAACTGAAGGAATTGTTCCCTATGAAACAGCAATAATGTTACATGAATTCATTTTTGTAAAAAATTATTTCACACTTGATTACTTGAATAATCAAATAGACAGCTTGCCTTATAGTTATTTGGATAAATTCAACAATCCTGAACACTTAGAACGAAAGAACTTACTAGACAAAAAGCTGAAGCAAACCTCAGCTTCAATGTTGACAATGTGCTATATTATGCCATTCTTATTATCACTCTGCCAAGTTCCTCACTTAAGTAATTCGCTTATCATTTTTTTTTTTTTTTGTTGTGGTTTAACATCTATTTAATATGGCTTCCGCTCAGTTTAACGTTGAAGATTTTTGTGCCGACCCTTCTCTGGAACAACTTAAATATGCTAATATAAAGAAGGACCAATGGAAAGCCATCGCTAAACATTTTGATGTTCCCATCACGTCTCAGATGACTAAAGAGGTCATTAAGAATGTAGTTGTTGAACATCTAGTTCAAGAAGGTCAGTTGCTAGGAAATGCCATAGAAGAGTTAACTCCCATGTCAGCCTCTACGAGGACTATAATACACAGTCCCCAGGAAGAACAGGATAAGAGTAGGTTAAGTCAATGGGAAATTGAGAAGCTTAAACTAGAATACCGGATGCATGAAAGACAAATGCAACTACAGGAAAAACAAATGCAACTACAGGCAGAAAAAGAAGATAAAGATAAAGAGAGAGAATTTCAGTTACAACTTAGAAGGCAGGAGAAAGAGTTAGAAATTCAGGAGTTAACCCTACGAAATGACGCTAAGTTTAGAGGGGAAGAAATAGATATAAAGAAACAGTTAGCAAGCTTTAATCCTGCTACAGCTGCTCCGCTAGTTCCCCCTTTTGATGAATCTGATGTTGACGGGTCATTTCGCGCTTTTGAGAGCATTGCTCATAGGAATAAATGGCCCCAGGATCAGTGGGTGTCTCTCCTTGTCCCTAAGCTAGTAGGAAAAGCTTATAGGGTATACAACGGCCTTAGTGATGAGGTAGAATATGAAGAGATCAAAGGTAACATTCTAGACGCCTACTCTATCACTTCTGATGGATACAGACAGCAGTTTCGAAAGTATGTGAAACCAGAGTCTCACACCTATGTTGAATTCGCTAGTGAGAAACTAAGACAATTTAAGAAATGGTTAGCCGCTCTTAACATTACCACCTTTTCGGAGTTGCTCAATCTAATGGTCCTGGAAGAATGGAAGAACAAGTTACCATTTAATATTCTGAGGCATGTGGAAGAACGGGGAGAGAGTGATCTTATGTCTGCCGCTAAAGTGGCTGATGCGTTTGCTTTGTTGATGGGATCCCTGGGTAGTAGAGGTCGTGGTTCACTGTCTAATGTTAGGTCCTCCTTTGGGGAAGGTTTTGGGGCGCGGGTGGTAAGCCAACCGGATTCTCGCCAAATGCATATAATTCCCCCTGGTGTACATACTGTAAGAAGCCAGGACACACGATCCAGAAATGTAGACACCCAAATTGCAAGGGTTCTCAACGTCAATTTTCTTTTGTGGCCCCTAGACCAAACACATTTGAGAACAAGAAACCAGTGGCCCTAGCTAACCCTGTCAACTCTCCTCTAGAACTTTATGACCCGTACATGTATCAAGGTAAAGTGTCCCTGACTGATGGTAAAGACAAGGCAATAAATATCAAGGTTCTGCGTGATACAGGTGCTGCCCAATCCATCTTAAGGGAAGATGTCATCCCTAACATCAAACAGGCTTTCACTGGGAGAAGGTGATCCTTACAGGTCTCGAATCACAGCTCTCCTATCCTTTGGCTAATATTAGCTTACAGTGCCCGTTCATTTCAGGAGAGGTTGAGGTAGCCATTAAACCTGGTGAACTGCCAGTACCGGGGTACATCTTGTACTGGGTAATGATCTTGCGGGTAACTTGGCTGTTCCAAACTTAATTGTTCTTGATTCTCCCTTAACAGAAAGTCCCACTAAGACCCTGGACGAAACATCCCTCACTTCTTCCCAGTGTGTGCAGTCACCAGGTCTCAGTCCAAGTCCCTGCCCTTTCATCACCTCCTCCACCAATGATTGCCTCTACTGACAACTTGTATAATGACATCATTTCAAAGGAGAATTTGATTAATGCTCAGGAACAGGATCTCACTTTGGCTAAGATCAGACATGTGGCCAGTGAGACAAAGGATATGTCTAAATTGCCTTGTTTTTATTATCAGGAAGGAGTCCTGATGCGTGCCTACAGACCTCCTGAACTGAAACAACTAGACACCTGGTCAGAAACACATCAAGTTGTCATCCCCTTGTCTGTAAGACCAGCCATTATAGAACTAGCTCATGATGGATTGTCAGGTCATCTAGGCATCCAAAAAACCTACAAGAAGGCTCTTCAACATTTTTTTGGCCAGGAATGAAAAAGGATGTGTCACACTATGTAAAAACATGTCATATATGTCAAGTTGTGGGTAAGCCTAACGAACGCCTTGTGCCAGCTCCTCTGACGCCTATTCCAGTTCAGACGGAGCCCTTCGAAAAGATCATACTAGACTGCGTAGGGCCCTTACCCAAAACCAAACGAGGGAATCAGTATTTGTTAACCCTCATGGATCCCACTACCAGGTACCCTGAAGCATTCCTCTTAAGAACATCACATCAAAGACCATTGTAAAACATCTAATACATTTTTTCACCTCGGTAGGAATTCCAAAACAAATTCAGTCTGACAAGGGTAGCAATTTCACTAGCCATTTTTCCAACAGATAGTGAATGAGCTAAACATCGACCATGTTACCTCCTCGGCTTACCACCCCAATCCCAAGGCTGTCTGGAGCGGTTTCACCAAACATTAAAATCCATGATGAAGAAGTATTGCTTGGAGCATCAAGGAGACTGGGATGAAAGTATTTCTTTCCTTCTCTTCGCTTTAAGAGAATCTCCTCAAGATTCTTTAGGTTACTCCCTTTTGAATTACTCTATGGTAGACAGATCAGGGGCCTCTCAAAATATTAAAGGATCAATGGTTTACTCAAAATACTCCTTCAAGCCCCAGTGTGTCTGACTACATCAGTAACCTTAAGAATAAAATCAGTGAAGTCAGATCTTTTGCTAAATCAAACTTCCTCAAATCTCAAACTAAAATGCAACAGAATTCTCTTCCCAAATCTGTCATGAGAAGTTTCAAACCAGGAGACAAGGTTTTACTTTTTCTCCCCACTCCAGGCAATGCTCTTCACAGTAAGTTCATGGGACCTTATGTTGTGGCTCAAAAACTAAGTCCATTAAATTATGTGGTCCACACTCCTGACCGTCGTAAGGATTCCCAACTTGTTCATATTAATCTAATGAAACCTTACCACTCCAGAGAACCAGAGGACGACTTGTCTCGCGCTGTACCTGTATGTCTGATAGGAAAGGAGTCTGGTCCTGTGCCCCCGAGGAAGAGTCCGACATCGAATTCCTCTTCTCGTCACCTAAAGGACGCCCCTCAAACAGCCAAATCATGTCCAACCTGGATGAGGTGTTTGTTTCCTTAACACCTTCACAACAGTCTGATCTTAAAAAGTTATTGCTAGACTTTTCTGAAATCACAGGTGACCTTCCAGGAGTTTGTAATACTATCCAACATGACATAAGATTAACATCTACCGACATCAAGCCTATAAGACAACCAGCCTATCGCATTTCACCCATTAAAAGAGACTTGATGAAAAAGAGGTAGACTATCTGCTCTGTCATCACCTTGCAGAACCTAGTATATCTCCTTGGGCTTCTCCCTGCCTGTTAACATCTAAGCCAGATGGTAGTAGTCGATTTTGCACCGACTACCGGAAATTAAATAAAGTGACGGTGCCAGACTCCTACCCATTGCCCTTGATAGAGGACCTTATAGATAGTATAGGAGTAGCCAAATTTGTAACCACTATAGACTTGCTTAAAGGTTACTACCAGATTCCCCTCTCGGACGAGGCCCAAATAATATCCGCCTTCATCACTCCCTTCGGACTATACCAATACACAGTGATGCCCTTTGGATTGTCTAATGCTCCCGCCACCTTCCAGAGGGCTATAAATTACATAACTCAGGACTTGGAGGGAACATCCGCGTATCTGGACGACCTGGTGGTGACTGCAGACGACTGGGCAACACATCTGACCCGTCTTCGGAGGCTGATGGGTCGGTTGCAGGAAGCCGGGCTTACCATCAACCTGGCCAAGTCCACCTTCGGGAGGTCTACGGTGGTCTACCTGGGACATGTGGTGGGGAACGGCAAGGTTCACCCCAAGAGAGCTAACGTTGAGGCCATCCTTGGCTTCCTGTTCCTACCACCAGGAAAGCTCTCATGAGGTTCTTGGGGATGGCTGGGTTTACAGACGCTTCTGTAAAACTTCTCCACCCTGGCCGCCCCTTGACGGACCTTCTCAGCACTTCCGTCCCCTTCCACTGGACCCCGGCCTGTGACCAAGCCTTCAAACACCTCAAGGCGTTTCTCTCCTCGGAACCAGTGGTCTGGACGCCGGATCACTCCCGACCCTTCCATTTACAAGTTGACGCGAGTGGAGTTGGAGTGGGTGCTGTCCTACTACAACCGGACCCCACAAGCGGCATCCTCCATCCCATCGCTTACCACTCTGCAAAACTGAAACACCATCAACTCAACTACTCCACCATCGAAAAGGAGGCTCTGGCACTCGTGCTGGCGCTCCAACGTTTTGAGTGCTATCTTCATCCTGGTCCGCACATCACCAAGGTCTTCACGGACCACAATCCTCTGGCCTTCCTGTACGCCATGAGGAACCGAAACCAACGCATTCTTAGGTGGGCCTTGTTAACTCAACCTTTCAACCTGGAAGTCCATCATATCAAGGGGGTGGACAACATCATCGCCGACGCCTTATCAAGATCTCCCGTCTCACCTCCTTCATGAGCCCATTACGGAGGTCTTAGGGGGGAGGAAATGTTACGGCCCGCCCGTAACATGCATTACTACCATCACCTCCTCCGCTTGTTACCTCGTTCGCCACCTCTCCGCCTCCCTTCCACGTCACCGTCTCGTGAACCTTCCACGCCACCGTCTCGTGAACCTTCCACGTCACCGTTTCATGAAGCCCGGCTACTGTCCCGAAGTTGGATTCACGCGGCCCTTTCGACTCAACCGAAAGTGTTGAGCCAGCTCTTGGTTTTCTGGATTGGGAGTTGAGATCCAAGCCTCAACCAGTGAACACAACGCCTCTTGGTTCTGCCGTGGGATCAACCATCACCCAGCATTTCACCACTGCGACACCGCATAAGTATCACTTCCCTCGTCCGTGTTTTCCACATTGCCTCTATATAGGATTAGGATTATTGTTAGGTATTAAGTTGGGTTCTTTATTGTTGTATTTATTACTGTGTTATATGTATATGTGTATGTCATTTTCCTGTGTTTCATGTTATATATCTGTGTTTCATGTTTCTTGTTATATATGTGTCAATTTCATTATGGGTTATTAAAGTAGCTTTTAAAGTGACCCCTTTTACATTTCCTCACCAGTTGAACCTGCAGTGTTTTTTTTATTGTTATTGTTCACCGGCTCTCCGATGCCAATCTTACCAGTTTAACCGGTGAACGTAAATGGAAGAAAGAATCCATCACACCAAAGTTTCATTACTGTATGCATTTGTCAAATCTGATTAAGCAATTTGGTCCAGGTCGTAATCAGTGGTGCCTGCGCTTTGAAGGAAAACGTGGATTTTCAAACAAAAAAGTGGCATAATTTTAAGAATTTACCAAAATAAATGGCTGATTTTCATCAGAAGTACATGTGCTACAGAATGTTAGGCTCTAGTCCGATGCTTTTGGATCATGCAGTATATTTCCTTTATTCAGGCGATATAGTGAAAAATGGTAGCGTAATAGATATTGAGAAGGATCTTCCAGGATTGAAAGAACAGTGTCTGAATTTATTCACAAAGCACCATTTGAATACTGCATATCCACTAACAGGTTACATATCACCTGAAGTTTGCCTTCATGGGCACACCTATAAACCTGGAATTATTTTGCATCTTAATTATGTAAAAGGTGTTCCAACTTTTGGTCTTGTGCTTCAAAACCTCATACATGACAGCATGAAGTTTTTCATATTGGAAAACTTGATTACTTCAGGATTTGATGGCCATTATAATGCATATGTTTTGAAAGCTACTGGAAATAAAGTAGTACAGAGTTTTATTGATATTGAAAACAAGTGGCCTTTGAGTGTATACCATGTCAACAATGAAATGTATGTTACTAACCGATATTGTCACTTTGTTGAATTTATATAGACCTATGGTAACAGTCATGAGCATGACGTTACACTGCATCATAGAAGAAGGAAAACTCTGATATAAAACCACCTGCTGCTTTATAGGTTGTGTCTACATATTTAAGGCTGTATCACACGTGCACATTTTCCTGCGACATCGTATTGTGCAACATCATTTCCGACGACCTGCCGTCCTCGGAAATTATCAAAGACCGTCGTTTACTTTTCTGCGACTACAACAATTAAACAATTGTCTTTGATAATTTCCAAGGATGGCAGGTCGTCGTAAATGTTGTCGCAGGAAAATGTGCCTGTGTGATATGGCCTTAAGATGAATTGTAGGAGAAGGATCACTCTATTAAACAAATAATTAAGTGCGAGGGGACAGGATCCCTACACTGTATGGTCTCCCAGAAACAGTGGGCACACCACACACAGAGAGTGGAGTGTATAGACACCCTTAAAACCACTAGATTGCGCCCTCTCTGGGGTGTACCCTTTTGGCCTAGGTATATAGATGGATGGATTGTAACAAACTAATGAAAAAAAGTAAAAAAGATAAGAAAAAACATGGAAGGGCAATTTAACCTAAACCTATCGGAATTATTAAACGCTTCATATCAGTCAGTATCTATGATGCATTTGTGTGTTCCATTGTGTGAAGCATATATGTATGTATGCATATATGTCAAAACTGATTTACAACTGTCTCAACTTTATTCCTAAAAATGCTCCAGAATGCCAGTTTTCCGTATTTGGTGTGCTGATCGCATCATAAGGAAATCGGTTGTGTCAGTAGCAGAAATTGAAGAACTAAAGAAAAAAAGGTAAGAAAATTTATACATGTGCAAGTAATCTGCAATGTTTATTTTTCTTTATTTCTTTCCAGATACTTCCTTGACGCTATTCAATAACAGATTGGCTTCCAGACGTCCTTTTATCAAAACTTTTATTTCATCAGATAGTCTTTGTCCCCAACTATTACTGTATATCAAGGTTCCCTTATTTTTGTATTATTTAGTGGGGTTTTCTGTGTATTTTAGAAACGTAATGATGGACACCCATATATGCAACTGCTCTGCCCATTTTGCGTATAAATAGTTTTCAACAGTTTTTCTTTCAACAGCAACACAAAACTCGGTTTGGAGTTGGTAGGACCTACGAAGTTAGTTCTAGCGAAATGTGGTACAGAAGTGGACGACGATGAGGTGTTGGAAGAAATTGCTGATGAAGTCTTACTATTGTTGGCTGATGGAGAAACTTATACACCATCTGTAGCTCAGCAAATACCTGACTCTACTCGAAGTTTGGTAACATGTACTACAGGCGATGTACTTCAACCCAGCAGGAGTGCAAGTGACAACGAAAAGGCAAGCACAAGTTCAAGTGAGACAGAGGCATATGCCAGTCACAAATCATGTAACACATTATGTAAGTACGTCATAACGTTTTTCATTGTAAAGAAAGATATGTTCCTCACTGAAATAGATGACCACACAGCTTGTTTTAGTAATATTTAGAATATGGTCTCTTGTTAAAGTTGAAGCTTTTATAGGAACATACTTCCATCAATAAATTTTATATTTAGTTAGAGGGAAGCATTACTTTACAGGTAGTTTTAACTTGTTGTTCTGTCAAAAGCCGAGTCTACAAGCACCATGACATGACACAATTAGCAACTTTTATGCTTGCTTTATTGCAGCATTGCCTCTGCCAGAACTCTCACGGGCAACCCGAGATGACTTACAACAGGGAGATAAATCAAGACGGGTCTTGTTGCAGCTGATAGAAGAATCCAAGAACTACTACATGAAGTATTGCCCTCTGCTTGATGAAAACCCTTAAGCTAAGGTTACACTAGCCACTGCTACCCTGGGCCCAGCCTTGGGCCTGGGACGGAGGCCAGCCTTATGCCTGGATTTACAAGGCAAGTGGTTACACACAGCCCAGCCCCAGTCCTGGGCACTCTTGATCTTGATTTTGATACTTGGTGCGCCGATCTAAACAAAGCGCATCAGACCTCAAGATGGCTTTTCTAGGAGACTATATATGGCCTCTTGTGGCCACGCAATGGACTTTTCAACAGAAGCCATGTTTAAAACCTTGCCCTGCAGCGTGTGTTTGTTTACATCTGAGGATTTCCCAGGTCAAGCGAGGGATGATGTTTTCTAATAATTTGTGTGCAGCTAATTATAACTAATCATGCATGAAAATAAATAAATTGCATATATAGTGATATAATATCTAGATATTTTATTATTTAGGAAAATTTGGGTTTAGTTGTTTGCGTGAATAATATAGTCTCTTAGTTTCTTGTGGTGTGCCCAGGCCTAGAGCTGGGGAGAAAACGGTCTGGCGCGTCCACTCAACTTTGCCCTGGGCTGGGCGATTTAGCCAGGGCTGGGCGCCCAGCCCCGGCTAAATCGCCCAGCCCAGGGGTATCAGTGACTAGTGTAACCGCACCTTTATGCGGCATACAAGATTATTGGAGAGAAGATGTTAGCTGCTTACCCTAGTATCGAGAGGGAAGGGAAACATAAATGGGTAAGATTTTTTTTCTTTTTTAATCTACAATACACACTTCCTTCATAAATGTCCACTTTCAATGAATTCTTACGCTGTGAATACATTGTTTAGTGTGATAACGATATTTAATTCCAACAAATTCAAATAAATTTTTGAGCCCATATACACTTTTGTGGCTAAAAAATGGCAATAATATAAAAAAAAAGTGAGGATAAATTCGTGAATCCTTCCCTAAAGTGGCAGAATAGCCACCTCGACAAGGCACACTTGTACTGAGTAGTTGAAGTTATTTGTTAATTCAAATATTCGATATTTTCACATTCATTTCAGAGCCAGTATGCGAAAGCACTCAGTCAAAGTATACGCACAGAGCGTTTTAGACGTAAAAGAAAAAGCCTTCCTGTAACTCAAGAACAACAGCTGCCCCCTAAAAGATTCACCATGGGGAAGCACACAGTTAAAGACGCCAGCAGTGCTCTTCCAGAAGAAGAGTTTGAAAAGCATGTTCTTGAAATCCAGAAGGTTTGGAATACTTCAGCAAGCAGTAGCTCACATGTAGATATGCTGCTTAGGGAATCCTACTGCAACAGAAGACAATGGTTGCCATATCTACCAAATGGAAAATTGGCACCAATACTGGAGAAATTCCCATGTTTTCAAGAGTCAAGCTATGTAAGTAAAGAAATTATGTTAATCCTTGTTGTTTTGCATGCAACTATTAATTTCATTTCGTTTGATAACCATTCCTTCAAATTCTGTTGTTGATGATTTTATTTACTTATTTCTAATCCATAATTTCGAACAATAGTGTTTGATTTTCATTTTTTGTAAATGACAATCTTTTGGATATTCTTTTTAGGTACTGCGTGAAGTGGAACGCATGTTGCTATGTGAAATATCAACATGGAAAGACAGATTGGAGAAAATTGTAGAGACTCTGAGTGATCAAGTACCTTCTAGTACACGTAACAATGATGGAAGTGTTTATTTTCTTGTAAATGTGTCAGTTTATTGGGTACGTGACTATACACTTGCCCCATCTGGCATGTTTTCTATATAAGAATGCATTTACGAGAATTTTTTTTTTTAAAGTTTATCACACACACACACACACACACACACACACACACACACACACACACACACACACACACACACACACACACACACACACACACACACGGTAGCTCAGTGGTTAGAGCGCTGGCTTCACAAGCAAGAGGACCGGGCTTCGATTCCCCGACCGGGTGGAGATATTTGGGTGTGTCTTCTTTCACGTGTAGCCCCTGTACACCTAGCAGTGAGTAGGTACGGGATGTAGATCGGGGAGTTGTGACACACACACACACACACACACACACACACACACACACACACACACACACACACACACATATATATATATATATATATATATATATATATATATATATATATATATATATATATATATATATATATATATATATATATATATATATATATATATATATATATATAATAATCCCTTGGCGTACGTGGGGACCAGGGTAATTCAGATCTCCCATAACATGCCGGGGCGCCCATCCTCTTACCAAGGTGCTACCCCTCCGTACACCCCCAGACACACACACACACACACACACACACACACACACACACACACACACACACACACACACACGCGCGCGCAGTGAAGCTTGCGGCAGGAACACACCATCCCTATAAGTAGGTGAGGTGAAGGTATTGACATGTTAACATTACAGGCACTTACAGGCTAACATTACATTACATTACATTACAGGTGAAGTGAGGTGAGGTGAGGTGACGGTATTGACACGCTAACATTACAGGTACTTACAGGTTAACATTACATTACATTACACTGCATTGCATTACAGGTGAGGTGAGGTGGGGTGAGGTGAAGGTGAAGTGCTTCTTACATGCTAACATTACACTACATTTTTATTTACAGACTAACATTACATTACATGACATTACTTTTAATTAATGTTTGTCTGCATTACATACTACATATACATTGCATCACATAATATACACATACATTACATTACATTACATTACATTACATTACATTACATACATATATACGTTACATTATACATTACGTACATATACATACATTATTTACATATACATATACATTACATTACATTATTTACATATACATCATTACATTATTTACATATACATTACATTACATTTACATATACATCATTATTCATATAATCTACATTATACATACATATACATTACATTATATACAAATACATCATTACATCATATACATTACATTACATATACATTTTACATTACATTCCATCACACATATTAGAGATATTTTACATACATTACATACATACATTT
>NC_059283.1:14623470-14630970 GCF_017591435.1 Portunus trituberculatus
AACATTAAAATCCATGATGAAGAAGTATTGCTTGGAGCATCAAGGAGACTGGGATGAAAGTATTTCTTTCCTTCTCTTCGCTTTAAGAGAATCTCCTCAAGATTCTTTAGGTTACTCCCCTTTTGAATTACTCTATGGTAGACAGATCAGGGGGCCTCTCAAAATATTAAAGGATCAATGGTTTACTCAAAATACTCCTTCAAGCCCCAGTGTGTCTGACTACATCAGTAACCTTAAGAATAAAATCAGTGAAGTCAGATCTTTTGCTAAATCAAACTTCCTCAAATCTCAAACTAAAATGCAACAGAATTCTCTTCCCAAATCTGTCATGAGAAGTTTCAAACCAGGAGACAAGGTTTTACTTTTTCTCCCCACTCCAGGCAATGCTCTTCACAGTAAGTTCATGGGACCTTATGTTGTGGCTCAAAACTAAGTCCATTAAATTATGTGGTCCACACTCCTGACCGTCGTAAGGATTCCCAACTTGTTCATATTAATCTAATGAAACCTTACCACTCCAGAGAACCAGAGGACGACTTGTCTCGCGCTGTACCTGTATGTCTGATAGGAAAGGAGTCTGGTCCTGTGCCCCCAGAGGAAGAGTCCGACATCGAATTCCTCTTCTCGTCACCCTAAAGGACGCCCCTCAAACAGCCAAATCATGTCCAACCTGGATGAGGTGTTTGTTTCCTTAACACCTTCACAACAGTCTGATCTTAAAAAGTTATTGCTAGACTTTTCTGAAATCACAGGTGACCTTCCAGGAGTTTGTAATACTATCCAACATGACATAAGATTAACATCTACCGACATCAAGCCTATAAGACAACCAGCCTATCGCATTTCACCCATTAAAAGAGACTTGATGAAAAAGAGGTAGACTATCTGCTCTGTCATCACCTTGCAGAACCTAGTATATCTCCTTGGGCTTCTCCTGCCTGTTAACATCTAAGCCAGATGGTAGTAGTCGATTTTGCACCGACTACCGGAAATTAAATAAAGTGACGGTGCCAGACTCCTACCCATTGCCCTTGATAGAGGACCTTATAGATAGTATAGGAGTAGCCAAATTTGTAACCACTATAGACTTGCTTAAAGGTTACTACCAGATTCCCCTCTCGGACGAGGCCCAAATAATATCCGCCTTCATCACTCCCTTCGGACTATACCAATACACAGTGATGCCCTTTGGATTGTCTAATGCTCCCGCCACCTTCCAGAGGGCTATAAATTACATAACTCAGGACTTGGAGGGAACATCCGCGTATCTGGACGACCTGGTGGTGACTGCAGACGACTGGGCAACACATCTGACCCGTCTTCGGAGGCTGATGGGTCGGTTGCAGGAAGCCGGGCTTACCATCAACCTGGCCAAGTCCACCTTCGGGAGGTCTACGGTGGTCTACCTGGGACATGTGGTGGGGAACGGCAAGGTTCACCCCAAGAGAGCTAACGTTGAGGCCATCCTTGGCTTCCTGTTCCTACCACCAGGAAAGCTCTCATGAGGTTCTTGGGGATGGCTGGGTTTACAGACGCTTCTGTAAAACTTCTCCACCCTGGCCGCCCCTTGACGGACCTTCTCAGCACTTCCGTCCCCTTCCACTGGACCCCGGCCTGTGACCAAGCCTTCAAACACCTCAAGGCGTTTCTCTCCTCGGAACCAGTGGTCTGGACGCCGGATCACTCCCGACCCTTCCATTTACAAGTTGACGCGAGTGGAGTTGGAGTGGGTGCTGTCCTACTACAACCGGACCCCACAAGCGGCATCCTCCATCCCATCGCT
Source organism: Portunus trituberculatus (assembly GCF_017591435.1). Classification (NCBI taxonomy): domain Eukaryota; kingdom Metazoa; phylum Arthropoda; class Malacostraca; order Decapoda; family Portunidae; genus Portunus; species Portunus trituberculatus. The sequence goes on from NC_059283.1 coordinate 14,625,254, forward strand.
TACCACTCTGCAAAACTGAAACACCATCAACTCAACTACTCCACCATCGAAAAGGAGGCTCTGGCACTCGTGCTGGCGCTCCAACGTTTTGAGTGCTATCTTCATCCTGGTCCGCACATCACCAAGGTCTTCACGGACCACAATCCTCTGGCCTTCCTGTACGCCATGAGGAACCGAAACCAACGCATTCTTAGGTGGGCCTTGTTAACTCAACCTTTCAACCTGGAAGTCCATCATATCAAGGGGGTGGACAACATCATCGCCGACGCCTTATCAAGATCTCCCGTCTCACCTCCTTCATGAGCCCATTACGGAGGTCTTAGGGGGGAGGAAATGTTACGGCCCGCCCGTAACATGCATTACTACCATCACCTCCTCCGCTTGTTACCTCGTTCGCCACCTCTCCGCCTCCCTTCCACGTCACCGTCTCGTGAACCTTCCACGCCACCGTCTCGTGAACCTTCCACGTCACCGTTTCATGAAGCCCGGCTACTGTCCCGAAGTTGGATTCACGCGGCCCTTTCGACTCAACCGAAAGTGTTGAGCCAGCTCTTGGTTTTCTGGATTGGGAGTTGAGATCCAAGCCTCAACCAGTGAACACAACGCCTCTTGGTTCTGCCGTGGGATCAACCATCACCCAGCATTTCACCACTGCGACACCGCATAAGTATCACTTCCCTCGTCCGTGTTTTCCACATTGCCTCTATATAGGATTAGGATTATTGTTAGGTATTAAGTTGGGTTCTTTATTGTTGTATTTATTACTGTTTTATATGTATATGTGTATGTCATTTTCCTGTGTTTCATGTTATATATCTGTGTTTCATGTTTCTTGTTATATATGTGTCAATTTCATTATGGGTTATTAAAGTAGCTTTTTAAAGTGACCCCCCTTTTACATTTCCTCACCAGTTGAACCTGCAGTGTTTTTTTTTATTGTTATTGTTCACCGGCTCTCCGATGCCAATCTTACCAGTTTAACCGGTGAACGTAACATATGCCATTCTTAATTGGTGAGAAGGTGAGGGAAGCGATGAGCAATGGAAGAATTTTTTACGAATTATTCAAATAACAATACTGGCCACTTCCCCAAATGCAGATCTTGATACTGTGGGCCAACTAGACCAGCTTGTTAGCAGCCATCACTATAAATTTCAAGAACTTTATCCCACAGAATCCATCACACCAAAGTTTCATTACTGTATGCATTTGTCAAATCTGATTAAGCAATTTGGTCCAGGTCGTAATCAGTGGTGCCTGCGCTTTGAAGGAAAACGTGGATTTTTCAAACAAAAAAAAGTGGCATAATTTTAAGAATTTACCAAAATAAATGGCTGATTTTCATCAGAAGTACATGTGCTACAGAATGTTAGGCTCTAGTCCGATGCTTTTGGATCATGCAGTATATTTCCTTTATTCAGGCGATATAGTGAAAAATGGTAGCGTAATAGATATTGAGAAGGATCTTCCAGGATTGAAAGAACAGTGTCTGAATTTATTCACAAAGCACCATTTGAATACTGCATATCCACTAACAGGTTACATATCACCTGAAGTTTGCCTTCATGGGCACACCTATAAACCTGGAATTATTTTGCATCTTAATTATGTAAAAGGTGTTCCAACTTTTGGTCTTGTGCTTCAAAACCTCATACATGACAGCATGAAGTTTTTCATATTGGAAAACTTGATTACTTCAGGATTTGATGGCCATTATAATGCATATGTTTTGAAAGCTACTGGAAATAAAGTAGTACAGAGTTTTATTGATATTGAAAACAAGTGGCCTTTGAGTGTATACCATGTCAACAATGAAATGTATGTTACTAACCGATATTGTCACTTTGTTGAATTTATATAGACCTATGGTAACAGTCATGAGCATGACGTTACACTGCATCATAGGAGAAGGAAAACTCTGATATAAAACCACCTGCTGCTTTATAGGTTGTGTCTACATATTTAAGGCTGTATCACACGTGCACATTTTCCTGCGACATCGTGTTGTGCAACATCATTTCCGACGACCTGCCGTCCTCGGAAATTATCAAAGACCGTCGTTTATTTTTCTGCGACTACAACAATTAAACAATTGTCTTTGATAATTTCCAAGGATGGCAGGTCGTCGTAAATGTTGTCGCAGGAAAATGTGCCTGTGTGATATGGCCTTAAGATGAATTGTAGGAGAAGGATCACTCTATTAAACAAATAATTAAGTGCAAGGGGGACAGGATCCCCTACACTGTATGGTCTCCCAGAAACAGTGGGCACACCACACACAGAGAGTGGAGTGTATAGACACCCTTAAAACCACTAGATTGCGCCCTCTCTGGGGTGTACCCTTTTGGCCTAGGTATATAGATGGATGGATTGTAACAAACTAATGAAAAAAAGTAAAAAAAAGATAAGAAAAAACATGGAAGGGCAATTTAACCTAAACCTATCGGAATTATTAAACGCTTCATATCAGTCAGTATCTATGATGCATTTGTGTGTTCCATTGTGTGAAGCATATATGTATGTATGCATATATGTCAAAACTGATTTACAACTGTCTCAACTTTATTCCTAAAAATGCTCCAGAATGCCAGTTTTCCGTATTTGGTGTGCTGATCGCATCATAAGGAAATCGGTTGTGTCAGTAGCAGAAATTGAAGAACTAAAGAAAAAAAGGTAAGAAAATTTATACATGTGCAAGTAATCTGCAATGTTTATTTTTCTTTATTTCTTTCCAGATACTTCCTTGACGCTATTCAATAACAGATTGGCTTCCAGACGTCCTTTTATCAAAACTTTTATTTCATCAGATAGTCTTTGTCCCCAACTATTACTGTATATCAAGGTTCCCTTATTTTTGTATTATTTAGTGGGGTTTTCTGTGTATTTTAGAAACGTAATGATGGACACCCATATATGCAACTGCTCTGCCCATTTTGCGTATAAATAGTTTTCAACAGTTTTTCTTTCAACAGCAACACAAAAACTCGGTTTGGAGTTGGTAGGACCTACGAAGTTAGTTCTAGAGAAATGTGGTACAGAAGTGGACGACGATGAGGTGTTGGAAGAAATTGCTGATGAAGTCTTACTATTGTTGGCTGATGGAGAAACTTATACACCATCTGTAGCTCAGCAAATACCTGACTCTACTCGAAGTTTGGTAACATGTACTACAGGCGATGTACTTCAACCCAGCAGGAGTGCAAGTGACAACGAAAAGGCAAGCACAAGTTCAAGTGAGACAGAGGCATATGCCAGTCACAAATCATGTAACACATTATGTAAGTACGTCATAACGTTTTTCATTGTAAAGAAAGATATGTTCCTCACTGAAATAGATGACCACACAGCTTGTTTTAGTAATATTTAGAATATGGTCTCTTGTTAAAGTTGAAGCTTTTATAGGAACATACTTCCATCAATAAATTTTATATTTAGTTAGAGGGAAGCATTACTTTACAGGTAGTTTTAACTTGTTGTTCTGTCAAAAGCCGAGTCTACAAGCACCATGACATGACACAATTAGCAACTTTTTATGCTTGCTTTATTGCAGCATTGCCTCTGCCAGAACTCTCACGGGCAACCCGAGATGACTTACAACAGGGAGATAAATCAAGACGGGTCTTGTTGCAGCTGATAGAAGAATCCAAGAACTACTACATGAAGTATTGCCCTCTGCTTGATGAAAACCCTTAAGCTAAGGTTACACTAGCCACTGCTACCCTGGGCCCAGCCTTGGGCCTGGGACGGAGGCCAGCCTTATGCCTGGATTTACAAGGCAAGTGGTTACACACAGCCCAGCCCCAGTCCTGGGCACTCTTGATCTTGATTTTGATACTTGGTGCGCCGATCTAAACAAAGCGCATCAGACCTCAAGATGGCTTTTCTAGGAGACTATATATGGCCTCTTGTGGCCACGCAATGGACTTTTCAACAGAAGCCATGTTTAAAACCTTGCCCTGCAGCGTGTGTTTGTTTACATCTGAGGATTTCCCAGGTCAAGCGAGGGATGATGTTTTCTAATAATTTGTGTGCAGCTAATTATAACTAATCATGCATGAAAATAAATAAATTGCATATATAGTGATATAATATCTAGATATTTTATTATTTAGGAAAATTTGGGTTTAGTTGTTTGCGTGAATAATATAGTCTCTTAGTTTCTTGTGGTGTGCCCAGGCCTAGAGCTGGGGAGAAAACGGTCTGGCGCGTCCACTCAACTTTGCCCTGGGCTGGGCGATTTAGCCAGGGCTGGGCGCCCAGCCCCGGCTAAATCGCCCAGCCCAGGGGTATCAGTGACTAGTGTAACCGCACCTTTATGCGGCATACAAGATTATTGGAGAGAAGATGTTAGCTGCTTACCCTAGTATCGAGAGGGAAGGGAAACATAAATGGGTAAGATTTTTTTTCTTTTTTAATCTACAATACACACTTCCTTCATAAATGTCCACTTTCAATGAATTCTTACGCTGTGAATACATTGTTTAGTGTGATAACGATATTTAATTCCAACAAATTCAAATAAATTTTTGAGCCCATATACACTTTTGTGGCTAAAAAATGGCAATAATATAAAAAAAAAGTGAGGATAAATTCGTGAATCCTTCCCTAAAGTGGCAGAATAGCCACCTCGACAAGGCACACTTGTACTGAGTAGTTGAAGTTATTTGTTAATTCAAATATTCGATATTTTCACATTCATTTCAGAGCCAGTATGCGAAAGCACTCAGTCAAAGTATACGCACAGAGCGTTTTAGACGTAAAAGAAAAAGCCTTCCTGTAACTCAAGAACAACAGCTGCCCCCTAAAAGATTCACCATGGGGAAGCACACAGTTAAAGACGCCAGCAGTGCTCTTCCAGAAGAAGAGTTTGAAAAGCATGTTCTTGAAATCCAGAAGGTTTGGAATACTTCAGCAAGCAGTAGCTCACATGTAGATATGCTGCTTAGGGAATCCTACTGCAACAGAAGACAATGGTTGCCATATCTACCAAATGGAAAATTGGCACCAATACTGGAGAAATTCCCATGTTTTCAAGAGTCAAGCTATGTAAGTAAAGAAATTATGTTAATCCTTGTTGTTTTTGCATGCAACTATTAATTTCATTTCGTTTGATAACCATTCCTTCAAATTCTGTTGTTGATGATTTTATTTACTTATTTCTAATCCATAATTTCGAACAATAGTGTTTGATTTTCATTTTTTGTAAATGACAATCTTTTGGATATTCTTTTTAGGTACTGCGTGAAGTGGAACGCATGTTGCTATGTGAAATATCAACATGGAAAGACAGATTGGAGAAAATTGTAGAGACTCTGAGTGATCAAGTACCTTCTAGTACACGTAACAATGATGGAAGTGTTTATTTTCTTGTAAATGTGTCAGTTTATTGGGTACGTGACTATACACTTGCCCCATCTGGCATGTTTTCTATATAAGAATGCATTTACGAGAATTTTTTTTTTTAAAGTTTATCACACACACACACACACACACACACACACACACACACACACACACACACACACACACACACACACACACACACACACACACACACACACACACCGGTAGCTCAGTGGTTAGAGCGCTGGCTTCACAAGCAAGAGGACCGGGCTTCGATTCCCCGACCGGGTGGAGATATTTGGGTGTGTCTTCTTTCACGTGTAGCCCCTGTACACCTAGCAGTGAGTAGGTACGGGATGTAGATCGGGGAGTTG
>NC_059283.1:14636530-14639030 GCF_017591435.1 Portunus trituberculatus
TTATTATTATTATTATTATTATTATTATTATTATTATTATTATTATTATTATTATTATTATTATTATTATTATTATTATTATTATTATTATTATTATTATTATTATTATTATTATTATTATTATTATTATTATTATTATTATTATTATTATTATTATTATTATTATTATTATTATTATTATTATTATTATTATTATTATTATTATTATTATTATTATTATTATTATTATTATTATTATTATTATTATTATTATTATTATTATTATTATTATTATTATTATTATTATTATTATTATTATTATTATTATTATTATTATTATTATTATTATTATTATTATTATTATTATTATTATTATTATTATTATTATTATTATTATTATTATTATTATTATTATTATTATTATTATTATTATTATTATTATTATTATTATTATTATTATTATTATTAATTATTATTATTATTATTATTATTATTATTATTATTATTATTATTATTATTATTATTATTATTATTATTATTATTATTATTATTATTATTATTATTATTATTATTATTATTATTATTATTATTATTATTATTATTATTATTATTATTATTATTATTATTATTATTATTATTATTATTATTATTATTATTATTATTATTATTATTATTATTATTATTATTATCATTATTAGCAACAATCATGAAAATAATAGTAATAATATCAGTAATAATAGTAAATTGAATAATGATGAAAATAATTATAATGATATCAATAATGACAATAATAATGACAATGAATGGAAATAATAATAAAATTGATAATAGATTATTACTACTACTACTACTACTACTACTACTACTAATAATAATAATAATAATAATAATAATAATAATAATAATAATAATAATAATAATAATAAGAGCAATACCATTAGTGATCATTATCCTAATTCTGAAGGTAAATGCACCAATAAATCAACAAGTGAACAACAGACAGCGTCACAGTCTAAGCTGCCAAACAGAAGAGGCGCACTAAATGATCACTGCCACCACTGTTCACCAAAAACACTGAAAACAAAAATAAAAATAGAAAACGATAATCACTGAAATATAAGTAGAGTGGAACCAGGCGCGCTTTGGGCTCCAAGGGGTTACAGGCACATGGGTTCGAATCCTGGCCAAGTCATTTTTTTTTTTTTATGCAGGAACAGAAAGTGGCCAAAAGCAACAAAAATTGAAGAAAAAGGCCCACTGGGTTGCCAGTTCCCTGAAGGTTTCTATGAGTTATCCAAAATTCAGAAAGAAATATCTTGAAACCTCCCTCTTAAAAGAAGTCAAGTCGTAGGAAGAAGGAAATACAGAATCAGGCAGGGAGTTCCACAGTTTACCAGAGGAAGGTGTGAATGAGTGAGAGTAGTGGTTAGTTATCACAGGGAGACTCCACACCCGAGGAATCGCCGCCTTTCTCAAGTTGTTTCATCTGACCTTCTACTATTTCCACGCCATGACTGATACTCCCACCAGTGTGCAGCACTTCATTGTATCTCATCATCGTTGTCAGTGTCAATGTTCACATCAAGATTGGCAGCAGTCATTGTCTATTGAAGTTTTGGTGCGGCATGAACACCGTTAGGGAAGTGATGTGTTCGAGTACATCTTGTGTAGCCTCAGCTGTGCTGGGGTTCCCACGGCCCAGTGCAACTTCAACATAAGATGGGGAAATAGACCAACTTTGCATAATACTGTGTTGGGTCCTCGTGGCTCAGTGGGTAGGGTGATGACATTTGGATTGGCGTGAGGGAAGCGTGGGTTCGAAACCCTCTCGGAACTTGCAAAAACTCAGAGATCATCCACTGCCCAGGGGAGAGCTGCCCTCCCCCACCCCTCCCCCCACGCTGGGAACTACAAGAACTGCCATACTGACTCACTCAAGTAGGTTAACACTTAGCTAGGTTAGGTTAGGTTAAGACAGGATAGGATAGGAGAGAATCAGTATCTGGTAGTCCACGTAGTGACCGCAATAAGGAGGAGGGTACACCAGCAGCAGCAAAAGAAGAAGAAGAGGACCAGCAGTAGCAGAAGAAGAAGAAGAGGATCACTACCCGCAGAAGAAGAGGATCGCCACCGGCAGCAGCAGCAGAAGACCAAAACCACCAAGAAGAAGAAGAAGAGGAAGACCGACCAGCAGCAGCAGTGTGTACGGAGGGGTAGCACCTTGGTAAGAGGATGTCACAAGAGATCTGAATTACCCTGGTCCCCACGTACGCGTGTGTGTGTGTCTGGGGGAGTACGGAGGGGTAGCACCTTGGTAAGAGGATGTCACAAGAGATCTGAATTACCCTGGTCCCCACGTACGCGTGTGTGTGTGTGTGTGGAGGTGTACGGAGGGGTAGCACCTTGGTAAGAGGATGGACATGTTAGCATGTCACGGAGATCTGAATTACCCTGGTCCCCACGTACGCGTGTGTGTGTGTGTGTGTGTGTGTGTGTGTGTGTGTGTGTGTGTGTGTGTGTG
>NC_059283.1:14641530-14649030 GCF_017591435.1 Portunus trituberculatus
TGTGTGTGTGTGTGTGTGTGTGTGTGTGTGTGTGTGTGTGTGTGTGTGTGTGTGTGTGTGTGTGTGTGTGTGTGTGTGTGTGTGTGTGTGTGTGTGTGTGTGTGTGTGTGTGTGTGTGTGTGTGTGTGTGTGTGTGTGTGTGTGTGTGTGTGTGTGTGTGTGTGTGTGTGTGTGTGTGTGTGTGTGTGTGTGTGTGTGTGTGTGTGTGTGTGTGTGTGTGTGTGTGTGTGTGTGTGTGTGTGTGTGTGTGTGTGTGTGTGTGTGTGTGTGTGTCTAGAGGTGAGGTGAGGTGAGGTAATGTTAGCATGTAAGTACCTGTCAAATGTATGTATGTAATGTATGTAAAATATCTCTAATATGTGTGATGGAATGTAATGTAAAATGTATATATAATATAATGTATATGATGTAATGATGTATTTGTATATAATGTAATGTATATGTATGTATAATGTAGATTATATGAATAATGATGTATATGTAAATGTAATGTAAATATATATAAATAATGTAATGATGTATATATAAATAATGTAATGTAATGTATATATATATATAAATAATGTATGTATATGTACGTAATGTATAATGTAACGTATATATGTATGTAATGTAAATGTAATGTAATGTAATGTAATGTAATGTATGTATATTATGTGATGCAATGTATATATAGTATGTAATGCAGACAAACATTAATTAAAAGTAATGTCATGTAATGTAATGTTAGTCTGTAAATAAAAATGTAGTGTAATGTTAGCATGTAAGAAGCACTTCACCTTCACCTCACCCCACCTCACCTCACCTGTAATGCAATGCAGTGTAATGTAATGTAATGTTAACCTGTAAGTACCTGTAATGTTAGCGTGTCAATACCGTCACCTCACCTCACCTCACTTCACCTGTAATGTAATGTAATGTAATGTTAGCCTGTAAGTGCCTGTAATGTTAACATGTCAATACCTTCACCTCACCTACTTATAGGGATGGTGTGTTCCTGCCGCAAGCTTCACTGCGTGCGCGCGCGCGTGTGTGTGTGTGTGTGTGTGTGTGTGTGTGTGTGTGTGTGTGTGTGTGTGTGTGTGTGTGTGTGTCTGGGGTGTACGGAGGGGTAGCACCTTGGTAAGAGGATGGGCGCCCCGGCATGTTATGGGAGATCTGAATTACCCTGGTCCCCACGTACGCCAAGGGATTATTGTTATATATATATATATATATATATATATATATATATATATATATATATATATATATATATATATATATATATATATATATATATATATATATATATATATATATATATATATGTGTGTGTGTGTGTGTGTGTGTGTGTGTGTGTGTGTGTGTGTGTGTGTGTGTGTGTCACAACTCCCCGATCTACATCCCGTACCTACTCACTGCTAGGTGTACAGGGGCTACACGTGAAAGAAGACACACCCAAATATCTCCACCCGGTCGGGGAATCGAAGCCCGGTCCTCTTGCTTGTGAAGCCAGCGCTCTAACCACTGAGCTACCGTGTGTGTGTGTGTGTGTGTGTGTGTGTGTGTGTGTGTGTGTGTGTGTGTGTGTGTGTGTGTGTGTGTGTGTGTGTGTGTGTGTGTGTGTGTGATAAACTTTAAAAAAAAAAATTCTCGTAAATGCATTCTTATATAGAAAACATGCCAGATGGGGCAAGTGTATAGTCACGTACCCAATAAACTGACACATTTACAAGAAAATAAACACTTCCATCATTGTTACGTGTACTAGAAGGTACTTGATCACTCAGAGTCTCTACAATTTTCTCCAATCTGTCTTTCCATGTTGATATTTCACATAGCAACATGCGTTCCACTTCACGCAGTACCTAAAAAGAATATCCAAAAGATTGTCATTTACAAAAAATGAAAATCAAACACTATTGTTCGAAATTATGGATTAGAAATAAGTAAATAAAATCATCAACAACAGAATTTGAAGGAATGGTTATCAAACGAAATGAAATTAATAGTTGCATGCAAAAACAACAAGGATTAACATAATTTCTTTACTTACATAGCTTGACTCTTGAAAACATGGGAATTTCTCCAGTATTGGTGCCAATTTTCCATTTGGTAGATATGGCAACCATTGTCTTCTGTTGCAGTAGGATTCCCTAAGCAGCATATCTACATGTGAGCTACTGCTTGCTGAAGTATTCCAAACCTTCTGGATTTCAAGAACATGCTTTTCAAACTCTTCTTCTGGAAGAGCACTGCTGGCGTCTGTAACTGTGTGCTTCCCCATGGTGAATCTTTTAGGGGGCAGCTGTTGTTCTTGAGTTACAGGAAGGCTTTTTCTTTTACGTCTAAAACGCTCTGTGCGTATACTTTGACTGAGTGCTTTCGCATACTGGCTCTGAAATGAATGTGAAAATATCGAATATTTGAATTAACAAATAACTTCAACTACTCAGTACAAGTGTGCCTTGTCGAGGTGGCTATTCTGCCACTTTAGGGAAGGATTCACGAATTTATCCTCACTTTTTTTTTATATTATTGCCATTTTTTAGCCACAAAAGTGTATATGGGCTCAAAAATTTATTTGAATTTGTTGGAATTAAATATCGTTATCACACTAAACAATGTATTCACAGCGTAAGAATTCATTGAAAGTGGACATTTATGAAGGAAGTGTGTATTGTAGATTAAAAAAGAGAAAAAATCTTACCCATTTATGTTTCCCTTCCCTCTCGATACTAGGGTAAGCAGCTAACATCTTCTCTCCAATAATCTTGTATGCCGCATAAAGGTGCGGTTACACTAGTCACTGATACCCCTGGGCTGGGCGATTTAGCCGGGGCTGGGCGCCCAGCCCTGGCTAAATCGCCCAGCCCAGGGCAAAGTTGAGTGGACGCGCCAGACCGTTTTCTCCCCAGCTCTAGGCCTGGGCACACCACAAGAAACTAAGAGACTATATTATTCACGCAAACAACTAAACCCAAATTTTCCTAAATAATAAAATATCTAGATATTATATCACTATATATGCAATTTATTTATTTTCATGCATGATTAGTTATAATTAGCTGCACACAAATTATTAGAAAACATCATCCCTCGCTTGACCTGGGAAATCCTCAGATGTAAACAAACACACGCTGCAGGGCAAGGTTTTAAACATGGCTTCTGTTGAAAAGTCCATTGCGTGGCCACAAGAGGCCATATATAGTCTCCTAGAAAAGCCATCTTGAGGTCTGATGCGCTTTGTTTAGATCGGCGCACCAAGTATCAAAATCAAGATCAAGAGTGCCCAGGACTGGGGCTGGGCTGTGTGTAACCACTTGCCTTGTAAATCCAGGCATAAGGCTGGCCTCCGTCCCAGGCCCAAGGCTGGGCCCAGGGGTAGCAGTGGCTAGTGTAACCTTAGCTTAAGGGTTTTCATCAAGCAGAGGGCAATACTTCATGTAGTAGTTCTTGGATTCTTCTATCAGCTGCAACAAGACCCGTCTTGATTTATCTCCCTGTTGTAAGTCATCTCGGGTTGCCCGTGAGAGTTCTGGCAGAGGCAATGCTGCAATAAAGCAAGCATAAAAAGTTGCTAATTGTGTCATGTCATGGTGCTTGTAGACTCGGCTTTTGACAGAACAACAAGTTAAAACTACCTGTAAAGTAATGCTTCCCTCTAACTAAATATAAAATTTATTGATGGAAGTATGTTCCTATAAAAGCTTCAACTTTAACAAGAGACCATATTCTAAATATTACTAAAACAAGCTGTGTGGTCATCTATTTCAGTGAGGAACATATCTTTCTTTACAATGAAAAACGTTATGACGTACTTACATAATGTGTTACATGATTTGTGACTGGCATATGCCTCTGTCTCACTTGAACTTGTGCTTGCCTTTTCGTTGTCACTTGCACTCCTGCTGGGTTGAAGTACATCGCCTGTAGTACATGTTACCAAACTTCGAGTAGAGTCAGGTATTTGCTGAGCTACAGATGGTGTATAAGTTTCTCCATCAGCCAACAATAGTAAGACTTCATCAGCAATTTCTTCCAACACCTCATCGTCGTCCACTTCTGTACCACATTTCGCTAGAACTAACTTCGTAGGTCCTACCAACTCCAAACCGAGTTTTTGTGTTGCTGTTGAAAGAAAAACTGTTGAAAACTATTTATACGCAAAATGGGCAGAGCAGTTGCATATATGGGTGTCCATCATTACGTTTCTAAAATACACAGAAAACCCCACTAAATAATACAAAAATAAGGGAACCTTGATATACAGTAATAGTTGGGGACAAAGACTATCTGATGAAATAAAAGTTTTGATAAAAGGACGTCTGGAAGCCAATCTGTTATTGAATAGCGTCAAGGAAGTATCTGGAAAGAAATAAAGAAAAATAAACATTGCAGATTACTTGCACATGTATAAATTTTCTTACCTTTTTTTCTTTAGTTCTTCAATTTCTGCTACTGACACAACCGATTTCCTTATGATGCGATCAGCACACCAAATACGGAAAACTGGCATTCTGGAGCATTTTTAGGAATAAAGTTGAGACAGTTGTAAATCAGTTTTGACATATATGCATACATACATATATGCTTCACACAATGGAACACACAAATGCATCATAGATACTGACTGATATGAAGCGTTTAATAATTCCGATAGGTTTAGGTTAAATTGCCCTTCCATGTTTTTTCTTATCTTTTTTACTTTTTTCATTAGTTTGTTACAATCCATCCATCTATATACCTAGGCCAAAAGGGTACACCCCAGAGAGGGCGCAATCTAGTGGTTTTAAGGGTGTCTATACACTCCACTCTCTGTGTGTGGTGTGCCCACTGTTTCTGGGAGACCATACAGTGTAGGGGATCCTGTCCCCTCACTTAATTATTTGTTTAATAGAGTGATCCTTCTCCTACAATTCATCTTAAGGCCATATCACACAGGCACATTTTCCTGCGACAACATTTACGACGACCTGCCATCCTTGGAAATTATCAAAGACAATTGTTTAATTGTTGTAGTCGCAGAAAAATAAACGACGGTCTTTGATCATTTCCGAGGACGGCAGGTCGTCGGAAATGATGTTGCACAACACGATGTCGCAGGAAAATGTGCACGTGTGATACAGCCTTAAATATGTAGACACAACCTATAAAGCAGCAGGTGGTTTTATATCAGAGTTTTCCTTCTCCTATGATGCAGTGTAACGTCATGCTCATGACTGTTACCATAGGTCTATATAAATTCAACAAAGTGACAATATCGGTTAGTAACATACATTTCATTGTTGACATGGTATACACTCAAAGGCCACTTGTTTTCAATATCAATAAAACTCTGTACTACTTTATTTCCAGTAGCTTTCAAAACATATGCATTATAATGGCCATCAAATCCTGAAGTAATCAAGTTTTCCAATATGAAAAACTTCATGCTGTCATGTATGAGGTTTTGAAGCACAAGACCAAAAGTTGGAACACCTTTTACATAATTAAGATGCAAAATAATTCCAGGTTTATAGGTGTGCCCATGAAGGCAAACTTCAGGTGATATGTAACCTGTTAGTGGATATGCAGTATTCAAATGGTGCTTTGTGAATAAATTCAGACACTGTTTTTCAATCCTGGAAGATCCTTCTCAATATCTATTACGCTACCATTTTTCACTATATCGCCTGAATAAAGGAAATATACTGCATGATCCAAAAGCATCGGACTAGAGCCTAACATTCTGTAGCACATGTACTTCTGATGAAAATCAGCCATTTATTTTGGTAAATTCTTAAAATTATGCCACTTTTTTTTGTTTGAAAAATCCACGTTTTCCTTCAAAGCGCAGGCACCACTGATTACGACCTGGACCAAATTGCTTAATCAGATTTGACAAATGCATACAGTAATGAAACTTTGGTGTGATGGATTCTGTGGGATAAAGTTCTTGAAATTTATAGTGATGGCTGCTAACAAGCTGGTCTAGTTGGCCCACAGTATCAAGATCTGCATTTGGGGAAGTGGCCAGTATTGTTATTTGAATAATTCGTAAAAAATTCTTCCATTGCTCATCGCTTCCCTCACCTTCTCACCAATTAAGAATGGCATAATATAGCACATTGTCAACATTGAAGCTGAGGTTTGCTTCAGCTTTTTGTCTAGTAAGTTCTTTCGTTCTATGTGTTCAGGTTTGTTGAATTTATCCAAATAACTATAAGGGAAGCTGTCTATTTGATTATTCAAGTAATCAAGTGTGAAATATTTTTTTACAAAAATGAATTCATGTAACATTATTGCTGTTTCATAGGGAACAATTCCTTCAGTTAAAATGTGCATTGGATCATGAACAAGGCACTTGTTCAAGGGATTTCGTTTATCCTGCACAACACACTTTTTGATTTAATGCCCCAGATTTTACTCCAGTATTCTTTAGACTTTTGACTTACCAACTCAAGATTTTCAAGTTTTTCATTGAGTTTTACCAGGGTTCGTTCTCTCGATTCAAGAGAGAATTGTGTCCTTGCCTCAGTCTGTGTTATTTTACAAGTTCTGCATGGTTTCACTGCAAAGCCTACTCCTTCTTTAAAGCCCCCTATCCACTGAGCTGCAAGGGTGTCATGGCGCCATTACTAAAGCTCCATACATGAGACGTTCTGATGTGCCTACCTTGAATTTGATTCCTTTGCTTTGCAATTCATTCAGTGTGGAAACAAAATTTTCCAATAACTTGTCAACTCCATGTTTTTTAAGGTCCCTACTTCTAGCTATAGCAACTAGCTGAATGGTTGCCAACTTGGAACGAAACTGCGGTGGAATATTCACAAGAGAAAAATAAAACATTGCCAGTTTATTTTTTTTAACATGACTCCCGAGGGATTAGCAACTTCCATGTCATCGTGATTCAGAATTATGGCAAGAGCATTTGGGTCCTTTCTAAACAATGGATGTGTACGCATGTACGCTCCATCACACACATCCTTCATCATGCTGGATTCCGAGTAATGTGGAGTCGAAACTGCTGCATTTATTTCAGGGAGATTAATTAAAGCCTGCAGAGTTTCGTGCAACGGAATGCAATATCCATACCTCTTCACTTCTCTTAAGTGTCCTTTAACAGCTTTAAACTCTGTTCCTAGGAGTACTTCCTGTGGTTGTACGAGGTTACAATAATTGGTGTAGTACTTTTTTCTGTTGTATTCATTCTCAACATTACTAAGTTTAACATCTTTAATAAATCCGTTTACAAAGTTCAAGTCTTCAGATGACAGTTTTGGTTGTAAATGAGTCTTAACACTGTTAACTACTTCTGAAATGTGATGTGAAATCAATTGGGATGTATGCTCTATTATAGTATCAATGGACACCTGTGGAATTTTGTGCTGTCTCTAGTTTGAGAGCAAATTCTGCATTTTTTATTTCTGTTACATTGAAACTACTTGCATCTTTGTCTACTAAAGTCTCGATCATTGGATCATTAAAAGAAAAGTCTACAACTGCAGCTAGCGGGTTATCTGCATCCAAGTTTGT
>NC_059283.1:14654030-14666530 GCF_017591435.1 Portunus trituberculatus
TGTGTAATTCACTGTTTGATCTGCTGCAGTCTCTGACGAGACAGCCAGACGTTACCCTACGGAACGAGCTCAGAGCTCATTATTTCCGATCTTGGGATAGGTCTGAGACCAGGCACACAACACACACCAGGACAACAAGGTCACAACTCCTCGATTTACATCCCGTACCTACTCAATGCTAGGTGAACAGGGGCTACACGTGAAAGGAGACACACCCAAATATCTCCACCCGGCCGGGGAATTGAACCCCGGCTCTCTGGCTTGTGAAGCCAGCGCTCTAACTGAGTGTGTGTGTGTGTGTGTGTGTGTGTGTGTGTGTGTGTGTGTGTGTGTGTGTGTGTGTGTGTGTAATTCACTTTTTGATCTGCTGCAGTCTCTGACGAGACAGCCAGACATTACCCTACGGAACGAGCTCAGAGCTCATTGTTTCCGATCTTCGGATAGGCCTGAGACCAGGCACACACCACACACCGGGACAACAATGTCACAACTCCTCGATTTACATCCCGTACCTACCCACTGCCGTGTGTGTGTGTGTGTGTGTGTGTGTGTGTGTGTGTGTGTGTGTGTGTGTGTGTGTGTGTGTGTGTGTGTGTGTGTGTGTGTGTGTGTGTGTTTATTTACCTAGTTGTAGTTTTACAAGGCCTGGGCTTTACGCTCGTGTGGCCCCGTCTCCATATCTACACTTATCCAATTTTTCTTTAAAAAAGAAACTTCCTCACTCAAACTGTTCCAAGTCTCAACACATCTTTGCGGGAAACTATATTTTTAACATCTCTCAGACATCTTCCCACCCTCAGTTTTTACTATGCGATCTTGTGCTTCGAATGTCATATTCATCTCTCAGTATCAGTGTTTGATTATCCACTTGAACAATTCCGTTAATCAATTTATCAGATCCCTTTTCTCCTTTCTCCGTTCCAGGGTTGGTAGATCCATAGCCTTTAGTCTCTCCTCATATGTCATGCCTTCAAATTCTGGAACTTGTAGCCATTTATGTAGTCTCTACAACTTCCTTATGTTTCTTTTTATGAGGGGGTCCATACAACTCCTGCATATTCCAATCTGGGTCTTATTATAGTACTTATCGATTTGCTTGTGTGTGGCAAGAATAGTTAAACATCCACGTTTCTGAAAATACAAACAATCGTGCGCGTGAGCGCACACACACACGCACGCACACACACACACACACACACACACACACACACACACACACACACACACACACACACACACACACACACACACACACAGAGAGAGAGAGAGAGAGAGAGAGAGAGAGAGAGAGAGAGAGAGAGAGAGAGAGAGAGAGAGAGAGAGAGAGAGAGAGAGAGAGAGAGAGAGAGAGAGAGAGAGAAATAGAAATACGTTCAACTCAAAAACCAAGAAAAGATAAAACAAACATTCGGATCTCTTCCTTCAGAATGTCAGACACATTCAAATATATATGAAAATGAAAAAAAAGTAAGAAATATTCTTTGGCAGCGAATGAGAGAATGAATCCTTCTCAAAAAGTGAGAGGAATGATAAGTTAACAACATAAGAACATCAGAAAATGAGGGAAGCTACAAGAGGCTGTCACTTCTACACGGGGCACTCCCTGTATGAGCAAGGTTATCTAATTCCATCTGTCATAAAGTTATCTAATCTTCTTTTAAAGCTCCCTATTGACTCACCACTAACAACATCATTGTTGAGTCACTTCCATTCATCAGCCAATACTTTACTTCAAAAAGAAAAAAAATCCTCATTTGTCTCCTAAATCTGAATTTCTCAAATTTCAACCCATTATTTCTGATTCTATCCTCGCTACTGATCCTAAGAATTTCGCTCATGGCCCCAATTCCACTTATATACTTCTATCAGGTCCCAGCTTAACCTACTTCTCTCTAAGGAATGCATATTTTGTTTCTTTAATCTCGCTTCAAAAGGAATATTCCTCATCCCCTGTATCTTTTGAGATATCCTTCCTGTGATGTGAGGACCAGCTTTAAACTGCATCACCTAGATGCGGTCTGACCAGCGCCAAATGTAATTTTGATATTACTTCGGGACTTGTACTTTTAACACTCATCAAAATGATTCCTAGTACCCTATTTGCCTTATTTCTGGCCTTTATCCAATGCTTTCTTTGACCAAGAGCGGAGCTAACTATAATTCCTAAGTCTTTTTCCTTTCCTGAACCTACCAGGGCCTCGTTGTTCATCGTGTATCTATCTCGTGGATTTCCTCTTCCTACGCTACGTAGTTTGCATTTGTTAATGTAGAACTGCGTTTGCCATTTGTCTGCCCCTTCGTTCATCCTATTGAAATGTGCCTGAAAGGCGTTGGCATCCGAATCTGAGCTAATCACTCTACCTGTTTCGTAAAACCCAATCTCTTCCTTACCTATCCCAACAACATCTTAAGAAATCCTAACAAATCGTAAAAATATCCTACTACCCACATACAACACTATTTCTCATTTTTTTCATTAAAACTGTGTAACGACTTATGTAAATACTTCCCTTTAGGATCGGAACACCATGCAGACAAAACGATTAGGTATTAGATGCGTTTTTAATGACCATCTTTCACTATTATAAGTAAGAGAGTTTGTGTGGTGTTCAGTCTCTTAGGAAACAGAAAAAAATTTATATCCTATCTTCACAAATCACAAGACAATCAAAAGCAACAAAAAAATGGAGTGTTGTCCGGTGAATTAACACAAAGATCCTGTCCTTCACTATTCACAAGACAACTAAATGCAATAAGTGTGATATCCATTGTCAACACGTCTCAATTAAGTACAAAAGAGTCCGATTCTTCACTACTGATTTGGAACGAACGCACGCGGTAAAGAAGGTCACGCGGTGTCCATTGCCTTAAGAACACTGAACTCCTTTCCTTCACTGTGATTGGACAAAAGCAGGTGTGTTAAGACAGGTAGTGTGAAGTGCAGTGGCTAATAGTGATGGCGAAGAAAAAGACACTAAACCACACAGAAAAACAAAAGCTGAAGGAAGAGGGATATGGAAAGGAGAGCCGCCCACGCAAATACACAAACTGCTTTACTTCACTGTGACTGGACAAAAGCTGGTGTAGTGGTGCACGTTGATGGCCACGGAAAAGAAACCAAACCTACATGGATACTAAACGAAAGGAAGAGAAACATTGACACAAAGGCAAAACGACCCTTCAGAACACCAGTACACCGTGTATGACTTTCCCCTCAGCAACCTTCCCTTAAGAGTAACATAAACTATCAGTGCTATTAGACCTCGCTGGGAGTAATTATCGTTTGGGCAGGGTTCTACTGCCTCCTCCATGGAAGGGCATCTCACCACAAATCAATATCCACTTACTTACCACGACTGATATCATACAAAGAGACTTATTTGTTCTGCAACTCAAAGCAATGACGACCTAAATTACAACACTGCCCTTTCTGGTCGCCCTTTGGTAACACTGCAAACGATCATCATGACGGACACACACAACAAAAGAAGAGCAGGTTAACTTATCTTTCCTGAGCTGCACAACTAACACAATCAAACACAAACAACACAAAACAAACGTTGTAGACGAATATGGTGCCAAACAATATGTCGCAGCGTTACCCCGCGGGACACACCACCACCACAATGTCACGCTCGCTGCCCACATATGATCACCTCACGCCCACGAACACACACACACACACACACACACACACACACACACACACACACAGACACAGACACAGACAGACAGACAGACACACACACACACACACACACACACACACACACACACACACACACACACACACACACACACACACACACACACACACACACACACACACACACACACACACACACACACACACACACACACACACACACACACACACACACACACACACACACATACCAATCGCCCGCACAATCAAATACATTAACAAAGCACATAACTTTATACACATTTTGTACACAGACCCAACAATAAGTTTGTGCCATTAGAGGAATTACATGAAGATTAATGTGAAACAATAGTACTTACTATTTTTTTTTTTTTCAAGCAAAGGAAAAAAATGCAAGAAAATAAAGAAGTAAACTTTCCGGTGAACAACAGAGCATGTAGGTAACACGGAGCTTAACTGAGAGTATTGCAGAATTAATACTCCTTCCCTGGCTTAGTGTCCGTCGAGTTGGTACAGCGCATCACTTTCTCTTCTTTATTCCTTTGTCTTGTCACGCCCATCACCCGCGAGTCATCATCATTCATTGCGTGCATCTCTCTCTCTCTCTCTCTCTCTCTCTCTCTCTCTCTCTCTCTCTCTCTCTCCTGTCTGGTAGATCCATCTCCAGCATTCTCCTGCCCACACACTCATCTCTCCTCTGCCAGACAGCCACGCCACCTCACTCTCGCCTCCCGACCTTCGCCCTAACTATATAGTATTCTGAAACACTTTTCTCTCCCACCATCACTTCCTTCCAAAGGCTCCAGTTGAAGACACTCGTGTTCTTAAGAGTACTTTTATGGTTCTGGTGATAGATTGGCAAGATTTCTAGTTTATTAAAAGGAGAAACTAACTTGAAAACCCGGCTAGTCGTCTCTGTGGCCTTGGACGTAGTGAGAGTTGTCGTGGTGAGAGGTGAAGGCGTTTGTGAATACGGGCGTAAAACTGATCGTAGAAAAGTGTCCTTTGTTGTGCTCATTTCCAACTTTGTCGACCTCGTTACTTGAGAGGAGGTGAGGAAACAAACATAAGAGCATAAGAACGTGAGAAAAGAAAGGAGGCTGAAAGAAGCCATCACACGTACTACACTTGGCCGTGCCGGTATGAAACACCGCTCAAAGTTACTTGTACGTTTGGCAAAATAAAACAAAATACAAAATAGGACAATAACAAACTACAAGACAGCCCTGTACGTGCATGAGACAAATACAAGAGGGAGTTTTGTTACAAAGGCGAGTCTCCTCCGCACCATCACTTGAACCTGAACCTGAGCCTTTCCATTCTTACCTTGCCTCCCTTTCTTCGTGAGTCACCAACGCAAGACACCAGTTGCAGCCTGTCACAACATTTATGCTCCACACAAGAACTACAAAGACACTCTAAGAAATAAAACATTGTTCAGAACACAAAGAGAACACAGATCGGACCAGTCATGGTGCCTCAGTGTTGCCATGTTGTCAGGCGACTGACTACAAACATTCCCACCTTGAAAATGTAAATGTCATTCAATTTTTCTAACTTTCTACATCAGCGATAAACGATAAAATCTCCAGTATGTGAAGCACTTTCTTCCCTTCTCGTAAGACATTAATAACCAACGCTTAATGAACACAGTCATACATCAAGAAACCAATGACTCGTGTGAAATGTTGGCACGACGTATTTGAAGCTAAAAAAAAACATCATTCGTTTGATATTGGATCGGTATTTTGATTTTGTTCACCAGATAATGAGTGAGGCAGTTGTACAGAGTATTAATGACAATAAAAACAAACGACCATAACAAAAGTAAAGGAAGCTACAAGAAGCCGCCGGAGCTACACGTGGCCGTCCTTGTATTCCTCTCATTCTCAGCCATGAATTTCTCCACTTCTTTGGATAGTTTGACAGGTCATGTTTGGGGCAATGGCAGAGAGGCGACAGTGAGGTGGTGTGTCCAGTGAGGAGAGGTGAGGAGTGCGTGGGGAGAAGGATGCTGGAGACGCACCCTCCAGGCAGGAGGAAGAGAGACAGACCACAGACGAGCTTCCTGGATGCACGGAAGGATGGCATACGGGTGATGGTGCGACGAAAAAACACGTAGGAGAGAATAAAGTGGAGGTTGTCATGGGCCGGCTTGGCCAGAGGGAAACAGAGGAGCCTTTCTTTTCAAGGTTTTACTCAGCTTGGTAGAGTGAGCCAGTGTGCTGGTGGAGACAGCAGGAGTAGGTCTGACAAGGCTCCGAGAAGTACATACATAGAAACAACACATCCGTAACTTTTGACAGTCTAAAGATACAAGAGAAGAAGGAAACAGTGTATCAAACATGGAAGAAGAGAGAAAGTCAGCGGAAGGACTTGTCGAACAGAGCAGAATAGAAAGATACGAAACACCACGGTACAAAGGCCAAGCTTCCCGACCTCCACTTGACCTGACCTCAAAGATACAATGAGTCCCACGAAACACGCCTTAAACCCGAACAGTGAAGCATAGACAGTGAACAGCGCTCAGATCAACTTGTAGCTAGCATATCAACACTCATGACACGAGTGATGCACAGTGGCCACCTTGAACGGATCCACCACCAGGAAGTTCCATTATTAACCTTGCACTACTCTCATGGAATCTACTCTATGATATGTATTCCTTGCAGGCTTTTTATTAATCACAATCCTTACTCATGTAGCGCACTATAATAGGAATAGGCTTCTCATGTAACGTGCATTCCAATTAAAACTCTGCCGATAAAGTTTGTTGTTTAAGTTTTCTCCTCCGTGAGTTTAGTAAGATTAACCAATTCAGAGGTATGACGCGTTTCCATATTCATTCTGCTTACTATTTGGAGATTTTATATAGCTTCAGAAACTTATGTAGGGATCAAAATAGTGAAGACTGTCCATTAATCTTCTGACCTCCATACTCTCTTCCTAATGTAAATCAAATAGTGTAATCACACCCAAAAATCATGATAAGAGTGCTTCCCACTACTGAAGGGATTAAATTCCCTTTGAGACACTGACCAGAAAAGTGACGTTGATGTGATATTAGAGTTGATTTGACAGACGTGTGGCAAGTTCAAGCAATATAATGAAGGATAAGATGATAATTGATGAAAACATTTGTAATTAATGTAGCAGATAATCACACACACACACACACACACACACACACACACACACACACACACACACACACACACACACACACACAGAGAGAGAGAGAGAGACAGAGAGAGAGAGAGAGAGAGAGAGAGAGAGAGAGAGAGGATATGTGTACGAGTATTACGTAACATAATATGTATGCCTGGAACAAAGACAGGATCAATGTACAGGAGGAGAGAAACAACCAAAAATTAGGAAGCAAAGTGAGGGAAGAAGGAGAGATGGAAACAGGACAAGACGGTAGGAAAGGAGGAGAGGGGTGGGGAGGAGGGAGGGAATGGACTGTCAGGGTTAGACAGTCGAGGCAGGGATTAAAATGTGTCACACCCCAGTAGTTGACCTCATGGGAACTGTTGGACAGATGCATTGTTTTCATGCAATCTTTTCCAGTGACTTTGATTGTCAAATTGACTTGTTGACACTGAATGTTTTGTTCAAGGTAAGAACTGCCTGTCAATTTGAATGATCTTTTGATGCAGCAAGTCTCGGCACGTGAGCTGGGTGGCTCATGCTGTGCTCCAGACTGGCTCACGGTACACAAGCTGTGGTTAGACGTGTGCACGGTACAAAGTTTTTAGCACTTCACTGGATATTAAATGTCTTAATTTATGCAGCACAGCAATGCTTCTTGAATGTTTGGGGGAAACATTACTGACTAGCAAATCAAGATTAGATGATCTACTTATTATATCATTATTGATTTTCTAACACGCAGAAAACATTTGTTTTATCAGAAAATAGCACATGATAACTTTTATTGGTATTCATTAAAAGTGTACTCGTATTACTTGAGCACCTAATACTTAGTTCGTTGAGGTCTTGATTAACCTATAGAGAGAGAATGGCTCAATACTAGTCTGTGGGATACAAGGCCATGCCATCTGCAGACAGGAGGGTGTTGTCACTGCACGAGTAGAAATACTTGGTGTGGAAGATGTGTATGCAAATGTTTTAAAGAGAGGAGATGGTCTTGATAACACTGGTAACGTCAGTACAAGTGACAGGAAGGGCAGTCGTGGAGCTTGACAATTCTTCTTGGATAAGGTGGATAACATTGTGTTTGGTTATAGACAAATACTTTGCCATGTTTTACTCGTACTGTTTCTAGAAGTACTGAAAATATTTATGTAGTAACTATACTTGGCTGCTCTAATTAATCGCGTAAGATGGTGAAGGTATAACTTGTACTAAGTGTACCAGTTGCTCTTTTAAGCAGCAGCAGCAGCAGCAGCAGCAGCAGCAGCAGCAGCAGCAGCAGCAGCAGCAGCAGCAGCAGCAGCAGCAGCAGCAGGCAGCAGCAGCAGCAGCAGCAGACTAATATTAACGGTGAGACTTTAAGAAGATAGTGGAAGCCACATTCTTGGATATATATGGATTTCTTTTAATATTTTCCCAGTTTTTGCATAAGCGAAATTCTGAACACTGTTTTTCAATTACACTCAGGAGCTTAATCACAACCATTGTGTTGATTATACACGGTTAACATTCCTCTATGTCAAAATACCATTCGTCCACATTTCCTGATCCGAGCGTAAACTCTGCTTCTGTTTTTACAATACTTATTCCATTCTTTTCTCGCCACTCAAGTAGCTGTTCATTGTAATGTTTAATTTTAGCCTGAATTTCTCGAGGCTCTGGAACTGGCGCCACTTGACAAACAAAAACTTTTATTTCACTATTTTTTCTTTGAAGTCACTTTTTTTTTTTTTTTTGAGAGAGATTCGTCACCCTCCCTAGGGCGGTGACGCGGGCCTTGCACATTGGTGGCCCGCAGGTGAATTGTCGTGTGATGATATCAGTGCTGGACGCGGTGTTTTTTTTTTTTTTTTTTTTTTTTTTTTACATTACAAGGGCACTGGCCAAGGGCAAACACAGTGTTGGAAAAAAAAATCCCGCTGGTTGCCAGGCCCTGTTAAAAGAAAAGTAGAAAGAGAAAAACAGAAAAATCTAAAAGGAGGGTCCAGTTAACGTAAGAGGTGTCTTGACACTCCTCTTTTGAAAGAGTTTAAGTCATAGGCAGGTGGAAATACAGACACAGGTAGAGAGTTCCAGAGTTTACCAGTGTAGGGAATGAAGGAGTGAAGATACTGGTTAACTCTTGCATTAGGAAGATGGACAGAATAGGGATGAGAAGAAGTAGAGAGTCTTGTGCAGCGAGGCCGCAGGAGGGGGAAGGCATGCAGTTAGCAAGTTCAGAAGAGCAGACAGCATGAAAACAGCGGTAGAAGACAGATAAAGATGCAACATTGCGGCGGTGACTTAAAGAATCAAGACAGTCAGTTAGAGGAGAAGAGTTGATAAGACGAAAAGCTTTAGATTCCACCTTGTTTAGTAAAGCTGTGTGTGGATCCCCCAGACATGAGAGCCATACTCCATACACGGGCGGATAAGGCCCTTGTACAGAGCAAGCAGCTGGGAGGGAGAGAAAAATGGACGAAGACGCCATAGGACACCTAACTTCTTGGAAGCTGATTTAGCAAGAGTAGAGATGTGAAATTTCCAGTTTAGATTTTTAGTGAAGGATAGACCGAGTGTGTTTAATGTAGAGGAGAGGGGAAGTTGAGTGTTATTGAAGAAGAGAGGATAGTTGTCTGGAAGGTTATGTCGAGTAGATAGTTGTAGAAATTGAGTTTTGAGGCATTGAACAAAACCAGGTTTTCTCTGCCCCAATCAGAAACAAGTGAAAGATCAGAAGTTAGGCGTCCTATAGCATCTCGCCTTGAGTCATTTAATTGTTGTTGGGTTGGGCGTCTGTTGAACGCTGTTGAATAATGCAGGGTGGTATCATCAGCATAGGAGTGGATAGGGCATTGAGTCAGATTTAGGAGATCATTGATGAATAATAGAAAGAGAGTGGGTGATAGGACAGAACCCTGTGGAACACCACTGTTGATAGTTTTAGGGAAGAACAGTGACCGTCTACTACAGCAGCAATAGAACGATCGGAAAGGAAACTGGAGATGAAGGTACAGAGAGAAGGATAGAATCCGTAGGAGGGTAGTTTAGAAATTAAAGATTTGTGCCAGACTCTATCGAAGGCTTTCGATATGTCAAGGCCGACAGCAAAGGTTTCACCGAAGTCCCTAAAAGAGGATGACCAAGATTCAGTTAGGAAAGTAAGAAGATCACCAGTAGATCTGCCTTTACGGAAACCATACTGGCAATCAGAGAGAAGGTTGTGAGCTGATAGATGCCTCATTATCTTCCTATTAAGGATAGACTCAAAGGCTTTAGAAAGGCAGGAAATCAAAGCTATAGGGCGGTAGTTAGAAGGATTGGAGTGGTCACCTTTTTAGGGACAGGTTGAATGTGAGCAAACTTCCAGCAAGAAGGATAAATAGAAGTAGAGAGACACAGATGAAAGAGTTTGACCAGGCTGTGAGCGAGTTCGGAAGCACAGTTTTGAGAACAACAGGAGGGACTCCATCCGGACCGTAAGCCTTCCGAGAATCAAGGCCAGAGAGGGCCAGGAAAACGTCTTTATAAAGAATTTTAATTTTAGGGATGAAGTAGTCAGAGGGTGGAGGAGTAGGAGGAATATGCCCAGAATCATCCAAAGTTGAGTTGGTAGCAAAGGTTTGAGCGAAGAGTTCAGCTTTAGAAAAGAAGAGACAGCTGTAGAGCCATCTGGATGAAGTAAAGGAGGAAAGACGAAGAAGTAAAGTTGTTAGAGATATTATTGGCTAGATGCCAGAAATCTCGAGAGGAGTTAGAATTGGAAAGACTTTGACATTTTCTATTGATGAAAGAGTTTTAGTAAGTTGGAGAATAGATTTGGCATGATTACGGGCAGAAATATATAGGGCATGAGTTTCAGCAGTTGGATGGCTACGGAACCGTTTGTGAGCCGCCTCTCTATCATTGACAGCACGAGAACAAGCAGAGTTAAACCAAGGCTTTTTAGCTTTAGGGTTAGAGAAAGTATGAGGAATGTATAGCTCCATGCCAGAGATAATCACCTCTGTTATGCGCTCGGCACAAAGAGAAGGATCTCTGACATGAAAACAATAATCATCCCAAGGAAATCAGAATAGTACTGCCTTAGTTCCTCCCATTTAGCAGAGTTAAAATGCCAGAAGCACCTCCGCTTAGGCGGGTCCTGAGGCTGCACTGGAGTGATAGAACTGGTAACGGAAATTAGATTGTGGTCGGAGGAGCCCAACGGAGAGGAAAGTTTAACAGAGTAAGCAGAAGGGTTGGAGGTTAGGAAAAGATCAAGAATGTTGGGCGTGTCTCCAAGGCGGTCAGGAATACGGGTAGGGAACTTCACTAGCTGCTCTAGGTCATGAAGGATAGCAAAGTTGAAGGTTTGTTCACCAGGTTGGTCAGTGAAAGAAGATGAAAGCCAAAGCTGGTGGTGAACATTGAAATCCCCTAAAATGGAGATCTCAGCAAAAGGAAAGTGAGATAAGATGTGCTCCACCTTGGAAGTCAAATAGTCAAAGAATTTTACATAGTCAGAGGAGTTAGGTGAGAGGTATACAGCACAGATGAATTTAGTTAGAGAGTGACATTGAAGTCTTAGCCAGATGGTAGAAAATTCTGAAGATTCAAGATTGTGGGCACGAGAGCAAGTGGTGTCGTTACGCACGTATGCGCAACATCCAGCTTTGGATTGAAAATGAGGATAGAGCAAGTAGGAGGGAACAGAAAAGGGCTGCTGTCAGTAGTCGCAGACAACTGTGTTTCAGTTAGGAAGAGAAGATGAGGTTTAGTAGAGGAGAGGTGGTGTTCCACAGATTGAAAATTAGAACGAAGGCCACGAATGTTGCAGAAATTGATAGTGAAAGTATTAGATGAAGTGTCAAGACACCCAAGGTCGACAGCAGAGGGGCAGTCCGACCTGGGGACATTTATGGTCCCTCCCAGAGGGGACTCCGAGGCAGGGCGTGGTGAAGCCATTATTAAATTTTGATTTGAAGAGAGTGTAAAAGTGTAAGGTGTTGTAGTGTAGTGTAGGAAGTAGTAGAAGTTGTCTTTAGAGGGCAGGCTGCAGCTGCTCAATTGTATAAATGAGACCACAAAGGGAACCGGGAAGAGAGGACACGGGGAATCACTCAGTCTGCAGCACTGCCTACATCCCCGTAAGTACCTCTCCTGGAGTAGGGTATTGTAGCATGTGAAGTTGTATCCTGTCGTCTGTTGTTTCTAATGTTCTCTTGTTCTAAATCATTGATACGCTGTTGGAGGAGCTGAATTAACGAGTAAGCTGTTTTTACCTGTGCATTGAACAGCTCTACTTCCTTGTCCTTTGTTACAAGCTTAGACATGAGTGTTTCTATATCTTTAGCCATATCGCGTAGCTGAGTCCTTCCCCAATCGTTGCGTTCGTCTTGGCTGCTACAAGGCGGGGATGACTGTGCGTTGTGTATGGAGAGCTCCGGTGTGTCGTCTGCTGCAGAGGGTTGTTGCGTATTGTCTGGTGTGGGTGTTTGAGACAGGAGGACATCATGAGATGTGTCGGTTGTGCATTTTCGCTGTGGGGAAGTTGTGCTTTATTACCGGGCATCAGCTGTGTTTCCCGAGTGAATGTGGCCTCAGTTGCTACGGCCGCAGGTATAGGGTCATTGTGGAGAGGCTGCTGCACGTCTATCACGGGCTGTGCTTCGTGTAGGGTTTGGATGGATGGCTGCGTTTTACTTATGATAATTTC
>NC_059283.1:14671530-14676530 GCF_017591435.1 Portunus trituberculatus
TGAAAGAAACACAAACTTGGATGCAGATAACCCGCTAGCTGCAGTTGTAGACTTTTCTTTTAATGATCCAATGATCGAGACTTTAGTAGACAAAGATGCAAGTAGTTTCAATGTAACAGAAATAAAAAATGCAGAATTTGCTCTCAAACTAGAGACAGCACAAAATTCCACAGGTGTCCATTGATACTATAATAGAGCATACATCCCAATTGATTTCACATCACATTTCAGAAGTAGTTAACAGTGTTAAGACTCATTTACAACCAAAACTGTCATCTGAAGACTTGAACTTTGTAAACGGATTTATTAAAGATGTTAAACTTAGTAATGTTGAGAATGAATACAACAGAAAAAAGTACTACACCAATTATTGTAACCTCGTACAACCACAGGAAGTACTCCTAGGAACAGAGTTTAAAGCTGTTAAAGGACACTTAAGAGAAGTGAAGAGGTATGGATATTGCATTCCGTTGCACGAAACTCTGCAGGCTTTAATTAATCTCCCTGAAATAAATGCAGCAGTTTCGACTCCACATTACTCGGAATCCAGCATGATGAAGGATGTGTGTGATGGAGCGTACATGCGTACACATCCATTGTTTAGAAAGGACCCAAATGCTCTTGCCATAATTCTGAATCACGATGACATGGAAGTTGCTAATCCCTCGGGAGTCATGTTAAAAAATAAACTGGCAATGTTTTATTTTTCTCTTGTGAATATTCCACCGCAGTTTCGTTCCAAGTTGGCAACCATTCAGCTAGTTGCTATAGCTAGAAGTAGGGACCTTAAAAAACATGGAGTTGACAAGTTATTGGAAAATTTTGTTTCCACACTGAATGAATTGCAAAACAAAGGAATCAAATTCAAGGTAGGCACATCAGAACGTCTCATGTATGGAGCTTTAGTAATGGCGCCATGACACCCTTGCAGCTCAGTGGATAGGGGGCTTTAAAGAAGGAGTAGGCTTTGCAGTGAAACCATGCAGAACTTGTAAAATAACACAGACTGAGGCAAGGACACAATTCTCTCTTGAATCGAGAGAACGAACCCTGGTAAAACTCAATGAAAAACTTGAAAATCTTGAGTTGGTAAGTCAAAAGTCTAAAGAATACTGGAGTAAAATCTGGGGCATTAAATCAAAAAGTGTGTTGTGCAGGATAAACGAATTTCCCTTGAACAAGTGCCTTGTTCATGATCCAATGCACATTTTAACTGAAGGAATTGTTCCTATGAAACAGCAATAATGCTACATGAATTCATTTTTGTAAAAAAATATTTCACACTTGATTACTTGAATAATCAAATAGACAGCTTCCCTTATAGTTATTTGGATAAATTCAACAAACCTGAACACATAGAACGAAAGAACTTACTAGACAAAAAGCTGAAGCAAACCTCAGCTTCAATGTTGACAATGTGCTATATTATGCCATTCTTAATTGGTGAGAAGGTGAGGAAGCGATGAGCAATGGAAGAATTTTTTACGAATTATTCAAATAACAATACTGGCCACTTCCCCAAATGCAGATCTTGATACTGTGGGCCAACTAGACCAGCTTGTTAGCAGCCATCACTATAAATTTCAAGAACTTTATCCCACAGAATCCATCACACCAAAGTTTCATTACTGTTTGCATTTGTCAAATCTGATTAAGCAATTTGGTCCAGGTCGTAATCAGTGGTGCCTGCGCTTTGAAGGAAAACGTGGATTTTCAAACAAAAAAGTGGCATAATTTTAAGAATTTACCAAAATAAATGGCTGATTTTCATCAGAAGTACATGTGCTACAGAATGTTAGGCTCTAGTCCGATGCTTTTGGATCATGCAGTATATTTCCTTTATTCAGGCGATATAGTGAAAAATGGTAGCGTAATAGATATTGAGAAGGATCTTCCAGGATTGAAAGAACAGTGTCTGAATTTATTCACAAAGCACCATTTGAATACTGCATATCCACTAACAGGTTACATATCACCTGAAGTTTGCCTTCATGGGCACACCTATAAACCTGGAATTATTTTGCATCTTAATTATGTAAAAGGTGTTCCAACTTTTGGTCTTGTGCTTCAAAACCTCATACATGACAGCATGAAGTTTTTCATATTGGAAAACTTGATTACTTCAGGATTTGATGGCCATTATAATGCATATGTTTTGAAAGCTACTGGAAATAAAGTAGTACAGAGTTTTATTGATATTGAAAACAAGTGGCCTTTGAGTGTATACCATGTCAACAATGAAATGTATGTTACTAACCGATATTGTCACTTTGTTGAATTTATATAGACCTATGGTAACAGTCATGAGCATGACGTTACACTGCATCATAGGAGAAGGAAAACTCTGATATAAAACCACCTGCTGCTTTATAGGTTGTGTCTACATATTTAAGGCTGTATCACACGTGCACATTTTCCTGCGACATCGTGTTGTGCAACATCATTTCCGACGACCTGCCGTCCTCGGAAATGATCAAAGACCGTCGTTTACTTTTCTGCGACTACAACAATTAAACAATTGTCTTTGATAATTTCCAAGGATGGCAGGTCGTCGTAAATGTTGTCGCAGGAAAATGTGCCTGTGTGATATGGCCTTAAGATGAATTGTAGGAGAAGGATCACTCTATTAAACAAATAATTAAGTGAGGGGGACAGGATCCCTACACTGTATGGTCTCCCAGAAACAGTGGGCACACCACACACAGAGAGTGGAGTGTATAGACACCCTTAAAACCACTAGATTGCGCTCTCTGGGGTGTACCCTTTTGGCCTAGGTATATAGATGGATGGATTGTAACAAACTAATGAAAAAAAGTAAAAAAAGATAAGAAAAAACATGGAAGGGCAATTTAACCTAAACCTATCGGAATTATTAAACGCTTCATATCAGTCAGTATCTATGATGCATTTGTGTGTTCCATTGTGAAGCATATATGTATGTATGCATATATGTCAAAACTGATTTACAACTGTCTCAACTTTATTCCTAAAATGCTCCAGAATGCCAGTTTTCCGTATTTGGTGTGCTGATCGCATCATAAGGAAATCGGTTGTGTCAGTAGCAGAAATTGAAGAACTAAAGAAAAAAAGGTAAGAAAATTTATACATGTGCAAGTAATCTGCAATGTTTATTTTTCTTTATTTCTTTCCAGATACTTCCTTGACGCTATTCAATAACAGATTGGCTTCCAGACGTCCTTTTATCAAAACTTTTATTTCATCAGATAGTCTTTGTCCCCAACTATTACTGTATATCAAGGTTCCCTTATTTTTGTATTATTTAGTGGGGTTTTCTGTGTATTTTAGAAACGTAATGATGGACACCCATATATGCAACTGCTCTGCCCATTTTGCGTATAAATAGTTTTCAACAGTTTTTCTTTCAACAGCAACACAAAACTCGGTTTAGTTGGTAGGACCTACGAAGTTAGTTCTAGAGAAATGTGGTACAGAAGTGGACGACGATGAGGTGTTGGAAGAAATTGCTGATGAAGTCTTACTATTGTTGGCTGATGGAGAAACTTATACACCATCTGTAGCTCAGCAAATACCTGACTCTACTCGAAGTATGATAAAAGTGCTTCCCACTACTGAAGGATTAAATTTCCTTTGAGACACTGACCAGAGAAGTGGCGTTGATGTAATATTAGAGTTGATTTGACAGACGTGTGGCAAGTTCAAACATAATAATGAATGATAACATGATAATTGATGAAAACATTTGTAATTAAAGTAACACACACACACACACACACACACACACACACACACACACACACACACACACACACACACACAAACTGATAATAGACTCTGAAATAAGTTAGCGAACCGACAGACGGAGAGAGAGAGAGAGAGAGAGAGAGAGAGAGAGAGAGAGAGAGAGAGAGAGAGAGAGAGAGAGAGAGAGAGAGAGATAACACTGCTAACGTCAGTACAAGTGACAGGAAGGGCAGTTGTGGAGCTTCATAATTGTTCTTGGATAAGGTGGATAACATTGTGTTTGGTTATAGACAACCTGCTGATCCATTAATACTTGGCCATGTTTTACTCGTACTGTTTCTAGAAGTACCGAACATATTTATGTAGTAATTATACTTGGCTGCTCTAATTAATCAAGTAAGATGGTGAAGGTATAACTTGTACTAAGTGTACCAGTGGCTCTTTTAAGCAGCAGCAGCAGCAGCAACAGCAACAGTAGCAGCAGCAGCAGCAGCAGCAGCAGCAGCAGCAGCAACAGCAGCAGCAGCAGCAGCAGCAGCAGCAGCAACAGCAGCAGCAGCAGCAGCAGCAGCAGCAGCAGCAGCAGCAGCAGCAACATTTTTTTTTTTTTTTTTTACATTACAAGGGCACTGGCCAAGGGAAAACAAAGTGTTGGAAAAAAAATCCCGCTGGTTGCCAGGCCCTGTTAAGAGGAAAGTAGAAAGAGAAAAACAAAAAATCTAAAAGGAGGGTCCAGTTAACGTAAGAGGTGTCTTGACACTCCTCTTTTGAAAGAGTTTAAGTCATAGGCAGGTGGAAATACAGACACAGGTAGAGAGTTCCAGAGTTTACCAGTGTAGGGAATGAAGGAGTGAAGATACTGGTTAACTCTTGCATTAGGAAGATGGACAGAATAGGGATGAGAAGAAGTAGAGAGTCTTGTGCAGCGAGGCCGCAGGAGGGGAAGGCATGCAGTTAGCAAGTTCAGAAGAGCAGACAGCATGAAAACAGCGGTAGAAGACAGATAAAGATGCAACATTGCGGCGGTGACTTAAAGAATCAAGACAGTCAGTTAGAGGAGAAGAGTTGATAAGACGAAAAGCTTTAGATTCCACCTTGTTTAGTAAAGCTGTGTGTGTGGATCCCCAGACATGAGAGCCATACTCCATACACGGGCGGATAAGGCCCTTGTACAGAGCAAGCAGCTGGGAGGAGAGAAAAATGGACGAAGACGCCATAGGACACCTAACTTCTTGGAAGCTGATTTAGCAAGAGTAGAGATGTGAAATTTCCAGTTT
>NC_059283.1:14682437-14684937 GCF_017591435.1 Portunus trituberculatus
TGTTAGTGGTGAGTCAATAGGAGCTTTTAAAAGAAGATTAGATAACTTTATGACAGATGGAATTAGATAACCTTGCTCATACAGGGAGTGCCCCGTGTAGAAGTGACAGCCTCTTGTAGCTTCCCTCATTTTCTGATGTTCTTATGTTGTTAACTTATCATTCCTCTCACTTTTTGAGAAGGATTCATTCTCTCATTCGCTGCCAAAGAATATTTCTTACTTTTTTTTCATTTTCATATATATTTGAATGTGTCTGACATTCTGAAGGAAGAGATCCGAATGTTTGTTTTATCTTTTCTTGGTTTTTAAGTTGAACGTATTTCTCTCTCTCTCTCTCTCTCTCTCTCTCTCTCTCTCTCTCTCTCTCTCTCTCTCTCTCTCTCTCTCTCTCTCTCTCTCTCTGTGTGTGTGTGTGTGTGTGTGTGTGTGTGTGTGTGTGTGTGTGTGTGTGTGTGTGTGTGTGTGTGTGTGTGTGTGTGTGTGTGTGTGTGTGTGTGTGTGTGTGTGTGTGTGTGTGTGTGTGTGTGTGTGTGCTCACGCGCACGATTGTTTGTATTTTCAGAAAAGTGGATGTTTAAGTAACTATTCTTGCACACACAAGCAACTCGATAAGTACTATAATAAGACCCAGATTGGAATATGCAGGAGTTGTATGGACCCCTCATAAAAGAAACACATAAGGAAGTTGTAGAGACTACATAAATGGCTACAAGTTCCAGAATTTGAAGGCATGACATATGAGGAGAGACTAAAGGCTATGGATCTACCAAACCTGGAACAGAGAAAGGAGAGAAGGGATCTGATAAATTGATTAACGGAATTGTTCAAGTGGATAATCAAACACTGATACTGAGAGATGAATATGACATTCGAAGCACAAGATCGCATAGTAAAAACTGAGGAAGGAAAGATGTCTGAGAGATGTTAAAATATAGTTTCCGCAAAGATGTGTTGAGACTTGGAACAGTTTGAGGAGGAAGTTTCTTTTTTAAAGAAAATTGGATAAGTGTAGATATGGAGACGGGGCCACACGAGCGTAAAGCCCAGGCCCTGTAAAACTACAACTAGGTAAACACACACACACACACACACACACACACACACACACACACACACACACACACACACACACACACACACACACACACACGGCAGTGAGTAGGTATGGATGTAAATCGAGGAGTTGTGACATTGTTGTCCCGTGTGTGGTGTGTGCCTGGTCTCAGGCCTATCCGAAGATCGGAAACAATGAGCTCTGAGCTCGTTCCGTAGGGTAATGTCTGGCTGTCTCTGTCAGAGACTGCAGCAGATCAAAAGTGAATTACACACACACACACACACACACACACACACACACACACACACACACACACACACACACTTATGGTTGTCCATCGCTAACGATGACGACGTCTCCTTTTCATGGAGAAGGAGGAAAGACCTGCGCAATGAATGGATTTAGGTGACAGAGAGGGTGCGCATTCCTCAATACCACACTCTTGACCACCCTCAACTGGTGCTACGGAAAAATAATATACACACATCAGAACTGCATTATACACTGTATTGAACATTTCATTAATTTTCATTCATTTTCATATGCAAATGACATACTACACATACAAAGGTTACACAAAGGTGTGTGTGTGTGTGTATATATATATATATATATATATATATATATATATATATATATATATATATATATATATATATATATATATATATATATATATATAATGAAAACTATATATTGATAAACGCTTACGTACAGTGTCAATGTGCATGTATCTCCAAGGGGTCAACTTATCAGTCAATCGTCAGTCCATCACTCTCCGCAACACAACCTACACTGGAAAACCCTTATTATTTATTCCTTTATTTATTGTTGCCCATTAGTGCCACATAATGAGAATGTTTTGTTTTTTCATACCGTTATACGTCAAATAGAACATATGATAAGAGAAGGAAAACTCGCCCTTCACCATACTAACACTAAGAGTCACACTAATAAGATCATTTTGTCACTTGACACTGACTGTGACTGACAGCGTCTCTCTCCTTTTTCCTTCCCTCCCCAGTCCCCAGCCCCTCTCTCTCTCTGAAATGTTGACATCGATATTTTTTTCTTTACACAATTATTACAGTACCTTATTACAAATATAAAAATAAAAAACACTTTGCCACTCAATTATCGTATATTGGTGTACGATTCTTACCTATGTATCGTACATCGTACAAACAGCCATATTATCGTACAAATACGATAATTGTCGTACAATTAACATCACTGCTTGGGAGTGGCAGGATGGGTGAAACAAGCCAGAGTGTTTTGGAAGGAGAGTATTCCTTTGTCTCGCAGGTCAGGAAAGTCATATAAACAGTCACTGGCCGCTCAGCTCCGTCTCAGTACCTTGCTGGTGCCCCGCCGTTTCATACCATTATTTTTCCGTTTAATGTGTCCGTTCTTCACTTCATTTTGACCACTGTTGTTTATACT
>NC_059283.1:14687437-14690580 GCF_017591435.1 Portunus trituberculatus
CATATTTACATATCCTTAACCGATATAATTTTAGAATAAATATACATAAATTTTGCAAATGATGCTTTTTATTTTCCTTTATTTATACCATGTGGGCTTTTCACGGAATTTATGGGCAAAGAGGATACTTTTGGGGTACCTCCTATCTTAAAGCCCACCCGCAGGCCGTTGCCCCTGAGTGAGGAAGCCCAACCTACACTCGGACCGTGGACAGGATTCGAACCGTGCCCTTGAGACCCCTCTGACCCCAAAGCACGCATGGTTCCACTGTAGTACCACTGTGGCCCCTTTGTCAATATTCAGCCTTTCATTTTTGCTTCATTGTGCGAGTCAATTTTTTTTTTTTTTTCTACTTTAATTTGTGACAGTGGTGAGTATGTTTGCCAGTGCAGGACGTGAGAGGTCCCTGGCACTCGTTTCCCTCTCCATGATCCCTTCTGGCTGTTATCATGTACTCCCTCACTCACTCACTCTTTGCTCTTCTCACTGACTCACTCACTCCCACTCACTCAACTTCCCGCGCATCCAGTCACCCACTCATCTGACTCCTTCCTTCTCTTACTCATCCTGTTCTTGTCTTTGCTTTTACTTACTCCCCTTCTCTTCTTTATCTCCCTTATCTCCTAACTCTCCTATGACACCTTTTTATTCCGGGTGGTCTGTGGTGGGGAGTATTTTAGTGAATGCGCGTGACTTAACAGTCACGCTACCGGAGACTTTTTTTCCATATTATTATACAATAACCAAGCTGTATGAGAAAGAAACTTCCTATCCGTGTGCTTAAGAGATAGCTGTAACACCTCCCATCTCTTGCATTTTAGAGTGAAAACACGTTCGCGGACTTTAGTAGGTATTAAACCTCCTATCTTGTACTACATGCACTGCTACGTATACAAAATGGGTTCCTGTACTAACTGAGTTTGATTGTTGCAGGCGTGAGGAGAGCTGAGGCTCTCCTCACGCCTGCAACACACACAGCAATCAAATTCACTCATGCATTTGTA
Source organism: Portunus trituberculatus (assembly GCF_017591435.1). Classification (NCBI taxonomy): domain Eukaryota; kingdom Metazoa; phylum Arthropoda; class Malacostraca; order Decapoda; family Portunidae; genus Portunus; species Portunus trituberculatus. The sequence continues at coordinate 14,688,442 of NC_059283.1, forward strand.
GAATAAAATGGGTAGGTGAACATGGAATGACACTAAGAAAGGTGTGGGTTAATTTCACACGCCGTGACTGTTGACCAGTGATATCTGTTTTCTAAAATCCCTGAAGTTGACATGACACTGTAGCCAAAAATAAGAACAAGAAGGCTGCTTCATCAAGTAGAGAGTTTCATTACCACAGGTTAGACGCCCTTTAAAGGAATCTGCTGCTTTTTATCCCCTTAATGGATCAGATAAGGGGTTTTAGAGCTCCCAGTTAGTACAGGAACCCATTTTGTATACGTAGCAGTGCATGTAGTACAAGATAGGAGGTTTAATACCTACTAAAGTCCGCGAACGTGTTTTTCACTCTAAAATGCAAGAGATGGGAGGTGTTACAGCTATCTCTTAAGCACACGGATAGGAAGTTTCTTTCTCATACAGCTTGGTTATTGTATAATAATATGGAAAAAAAAGTCTCCGGTAGCGTGACTGTTAAGTCACGCGCATTCCACTAAAATACTCCCCCACCACAGACCATCCGGAATAAAAAGGTGTCATAGGAGAGTTAGGAGATAAGGGAGATAAAGAAGAGAAGGGGGGGAGTAAGTAAAAGCAAAGACAAGAACAGGATGAGTAAGAGAAGGAAGGAGTCAGATGAGTGGGTGACTGGATGCGCGGGAAGGAAACAGTTGAGTGAGTGGGAGTGAGTGAGTCGAGTGAGAAGAGCAAAGAGTGAGTGAGTGAGGGAGTACATGATAACAGCCAGAAGGGATCATGGAGAGGGAAACGAGTGCCAGGGACCTCTCACGTCCTGCACTGGCAAACATACTCACCACTGTCACAAATTAAAGTAGAAAAAAAAAAAAAAAATTGACTCGCACAATGAAGCAAAAGGAAAGGCTGAATATTGACAAAGGGGCCACAGTGGTACTACAGTGGAACCATGCGTGCTTTGGGGTCAGAGGGGTCTCCAAGGGCACGGTTCGAATCCTGTCCACGGTCCGAGTGTAGGTTGGGCTTCCTCACTGGGGCAACGGCCCACCTTTAGCGGGTGGGCTTTAAGATAGGAGGTACCCCAAAAGTATCCCTTAGCCCATAAATTCCCGTGAAAAGCCCACATGGTATAAATAAAGGAAAATAAAAAAGCATCATTTGCAAAATTTATGTATATTTATTCTAAAATTATATCGGTTAAGGATATGTAAATATGATGAATTATACTGAAGATAATGATAGTTCAGTAAAGTTGGAATCCCTGATATATATCATTCCAACTTAAATGAACTATCATTGTCTTCAGTATAGTTCATCGTATTTATGCGTAACTGATATAATATCAAAACAAATACACATAAATTTTGCTAATGATGTTTTATTATGGATAACATAGGGATTAGATAAAGAAATATAATTCACGACTTCGCCATCTATATAAATGCAGAGCCGTACATATTTGACAGATAAAGATTGAGGTGCAAGTTACGCTTTCACTAAACAGAGAAGCAGGGTTGCTTGACGCCTCACTCAAGAGCTCGTGCTCAAGAACTTTCAAGAACTGGTCAAAGTTTTTTGTTTTTTTATGGCTGGATGTCTTTACAATGAGTAGCCTATGCCATGGTCAGTAACCCACCTCAGTTGTACATATATATATATATATATATATATATATATATATATATATATATATATATATATATATATATATATATATATATATATATATATATATATATATATATATATATATATATATATATATATATATATATATATATATATATATATATATATATATATATATATATATATATATATATATATATATATATATATATATATATATATATATATATATATATATATATATATATATATATATATATATATATATATATATATATATATATATATATATATATATATATATATATATATATATATATATATATATATATATATATATATATATATATATATATATATATATATATATATATATATATATATATATATATATATATATATATATATATATATATATATATATATATATATATATATATATATATATATATATATATATATATATATATATATATATATATATATATATATATATATATATATATATATATATATATATATATATATATATATATA
>NC_059283.1:14691080-14703580 GCF_017591435.1 Portunus trituberculatus
AAAATCATTGAAATAACTGATGCTCCAGTACACACTACACATGGTTTTGCTGGCAATATAATTGAGAGAACTGATGCTTATTATTTCACTTTCATGACTTGTTGGTGTTAGAACAGGTAGTTTATTAGCTACTAGCCTCTTCCTCAATGCACCAGAACTCTCAGATTCAACATTATCCAAGAAACTATTGCTGGAACTGGACGAGGAAGCAACAGCTGGTGGTGGTGGTGGTGGTCGTGTTGGTGGTGGTGGAAGGAGACTCGATTCTCTCCTCACTTCTCTCCTCTCTCCTCTCGTTTGCTTTCAGTGGATTGTAGATAGAAGCAATCCTGGACATGCTCGCACGTCTGTTTAGTCTTGTACGCGATAATTTAGGTATGTTGTGGGTCGTGTGGAAGAGCCTGAACCTCCTAAGATTGATTTGCATAAAGCTTATTGTATGATATGGCAACATTTCCCATTTTTTCAATTGCCGTCATGGAAAAACGTTTTGGTTAGTGATACAATAATTACTGTATCTTTTTTATTAATTAACCAATTTCAAGTCGGTTTGTTTTTTTTCTGGAAACTACATTAAAAGGCCTATAAAATATATGAAGTAAAATTTTCTGAGAAATGGATTGTTATAGGAGTTAATCATAGCCAAACTCTATTAAAGTATCAATGGACACCTGTGGAATTTTGTGCTGTCTCTAGTTTGAGAGCAAATTCTGCATTTTTTATTTTTGTTACATTAAAACTTCTTGCATCTTTGTCTATTAAAGTCTCGATCATTGGATCATTAAAAGAAAAGTCTACAACTGCAGCTAGCGGGTTATCTGCATCCAAGTTTGTGTTTCTTTCAGTGTGATACTTGGATGCATGCATTTTAAAGGCATTCCAGCTTTTCGTTGAATATGCACAGGGTTCATAGCAACAAGAAATTTTAAAATCCGGGCTGTTTCTGTGCATTCGCAATTCATGAGGTTTAAATCTCCTGAATTCATAACTGTCAAAGGAACACATTGAACATACATAAACACCAGTGCCACTCATTTTGTTAGTATGGTAGACTATTCATATACTTTCCTACAATTCTAGAGTAAGGGGAATTGTGATGCATTAATGTGAACTGACGGTAAAATATATATATATATATATATATATATATATATATATATATATATATATATATATATATATATATATATATATATATATATATATATATATATGCAATCAAGCACTGTTTACAACCGTACCTGAAGTAAACTCCCAAAATTTCCCAGTGTGTCACCCGTTTACAGTACGTGGTCCTTGGAATTTCCTTCTCTCTGAGAAGGGAGAGAGGGGTGAATGCGTGATGGACGTTGTGTTTTGGTGTACAGCTTCTGCCTTCCGTAGATCTGAGCATCATTAATCATTAATAAAAAGATACATTCCATTAATTGTAGAAACGGACATATCTAGTGAAAAATATTAGATAATTTATATGGGAAGTTGACTTCAATATAACGATGATGGTAGAGAAATTTCGTCAATTATTCTCTAGGCGAATAATTCACATGAACACGAGGGAGGGCGTGTGGGGGGAAGAAATTGGGAGAGGAGTTTAAGTTAATTATGATTTGTAGTACACACACACACACACACACACACACACACACACACACACATACATACACACACACACACACACACACAGAGAGAGAGAGAGAGAGAGAGAGAGAGAGAGAGAGAGAGAGAGAGAGAGAGAGAGAGAGAGAGAGAGAGATATATATATATATATATATATATATATATATATATATATATATATATATATATATATATATATATATATATATATATATATATATATATATATATATATATATATATATATATATATATATATATATATATATATATATATATATATATATATATATATATATATATATATATATATATATATATATATATATATATATATATATATATATATATATATATATATATATATATATATATATATATACTCTCTCTCTCTCTCTCTCTCTCTCTCTCTCTCTCTCTCTCTCTCTCTCTCTCTCTCTCTCTCTCTCTCTCTCTCTCTGTGTGTGTGTGTGTGTGTGTGTGTGTGTGTGTGTGTGTGTGTGTGTGTGTGTGTGTGTGTGTGTGTACCACAAATCATAATTGTCCTCTCCCAATTTCTTCCCCACACGCCCTCCTCGTGTTCATGTGAATTATTCGCCAGAGAATAATTGACGAAATTTCTACCATCATCGTTATATTGAAGTCAACTTCCATATAAATTATCTAATATTTTTCACTAGATATGTCCGTTTCTACAATTAATGGAATGTATCTTTTTATTAATGATTAATGATGCTCAGATCACGGAAGGCAGAAGCTGTACACCAAAACACAACGTCCATCACGCATTCACTCCTCTCTCCCTTCTCAGAGAGAAGGAAATTCCAAGGACCACGTACTGTAAACGGGTGACACACTGGGAAATTTTGGGAGTTTACTTCAGGTACGGTTGTAAATAGTGCTTGATTGCATATATATATATATATATATATATATATATATATATATATATATATATATATATATATATATATATATATATATATATATATATATATATATATATATATATGTTTACTGTCAGTTCACATTAATGCATCACAATTCCCTTACTCTAGAATTGTAGGAAAGTATATGAATAGTCTACCATACTAACAAAATGAGTGGCACTGGTGTTTATGTATGTTCAATGTGTTCCTTTGACAGTTATGAATTCAGGAGATTTAAACCTCATGAATTGCGAATGCACAGAAACAGCCCGGATTTTAAAATTTCTTGTTGCTATGAACCCTGTGCATATTCAACGAAAAGCTGGAATGCCTTTAAAATGCATGCATCCAAGTATCACACTGAAAGAAACACAAACTTGGATGCAGATAACCCGCTAGCTGCAGTTGTAGACTTTTCTTTTAATGATCCAATGATCGAGACTTTAATAGACAAAGATGCAAGAAGTTTTAATGTAACAAAAATAAAAAAATGCAGAATTTGCTCTCAAACTAGAGACAGCACAAAATTCCACAGGTGTCCATTGATACTTTAATAGAGTTTGGCTATGATTAACTCCTATAACAATCCATTTCTCAGAAAATTTTACTTCATATATTTTATAGGCCTTTTAATGTAGTTTCCAGAAAAAAAACAAACCGACTTGAAATTGGTTAATTAATAAAAAAAGATACAGTAATTATTGTATCACTAACCAAAACGTTTTTCCATGACGGCAATTGAAAAAATGGGAAATGTTGCCATATCATACAATAAGCTTTATGCAAATCAATCTTAGGAGGTTCAGGCTCTTCCACACGACCCACAACATACCTAAATTATCGCGTACAAGACTAAACAGACGTGCGAGCATGTCCAGGATTGCTTCTATCTACAATCCACTGAAAGCAAACGAGAGGAGAGAGAGAAGTGAGAGAGAATCGAGTCTCCTTCCACCACCACCAACACGACCACCACCACCACCACCAGCTGTTGCTTCCTCGTCCAGTTCCAGCAATAGTTTCTTGGATAATGTTGAATCTGAGAGTTCTGGTGCATTGAGGAAGAGGCTAGTAGCTAATAAACTACCTGTTCTAACACCAACAAGTCATGAAAGTGAAATAATAAGCATCAGTTCTCTCAATTATATTGCCAGCAAAACCATGTGTAGTGTGTGTACTGGAGCATCAGTTATTTCAATGATTTTGCTGGCAATATCATTAAGAGAACTGATGCTTATTATTCCACTTTCATGACTTGTTGGTGTTAGAACAGGTAGTTTATTAGCTACTAGCCTCTTCCTCAATGCACCAGAACTCTCAGATTCAACATTGTCCAGTTCCATTGCTGGAACTGGACGAGGAAGCAACAGCTGGTGGTGGTGGTGGTGGTCGTGTTGGTGGTGGTGGAAGGAGACTCGATTCTCTCCTCTCTCCTCTCGTTTGCTTTCAGTGGATTGTAGATAGAAGCAATCCTGGACATGCTCGCACGTCTGTTTAGTCTTGTAATAAAAAGAAAGTGTAAAACGTTGCTTGATTTCTTAGCACAGTGTCTGGCTGGCTAAATAAACAATACAGGTAAAGATATTGTATGTAAGAAGGAAAGTACTTGTATAGGTAAATAGGTGGATCCATATATAGGTACGCGGGTGGATGAGTGAACCAGTAGAAGAGTAAGTGGACAGTAAGTTCGAGCGATGGCAAGATATGTGGATAAGCAGGTGGCTGAATGAATGGCAAGTGGGTGAGTGAGTGCAGAGGTGGATAGGTTGACTAGATGGGTGAATGGATGGATGTACAACTGGATAGCTTGGCAAACAACATATTTCAGGTGGAAATTAATGGTTACCTGGGAACAGTGCACGGTTGAAAGTTGAAATGGGACCACTGATGAATATAATGCGTAACAAAACAAAACTGTGAGGAATTTATTACCAGTCAGTGTTTCATGCTTCATAACTAATGGTGTAATATCAGTTGTGACTAATACATAACTGTGGATATTAACAAGGGTTGGAAATACAAGAAGCAAGCCATGTTTGTGTTATTGCAAAAATAGCAGTGTTATTGTCAAGAAGGTCATTAATGTGGTGTATTTTGTTAAAGCAAACAATTAACAATAGCAACAGCACACTGAAGAATTATTTATGAATTCTTTTAGTAATGGAAATCAGAGAAAATTTGCTTGTTGAGAAGGTAGGCTTCTTATATATAATGCATGAATGGGGGGGAGGATAGACCAATGGGAGTGAGGCATGTTGATGGTGAACAGGTAGAGTCATCCTTTAACCATCCACTGGTTACACACTCGGAAGTGAAAACAGTTATCATTAGATACAGCTGATAGTGACACACCTATAATTGGCTAATCTCGCGGAGGGACGCTTCTCAAGATTGCAAGGAAGCAAGGCATGAACTTCCCTTCACATGTTAATATTACTGCACTAAGAATGTTGAGATTTTGTGTCAATGTGATATATTCATTTTTCTGTCGAAATATTTCCAAATAAATTTGTTTTGTAGCCTAGTTTTTATAAAATATGGAAGTGCGAGAGGCCTTGTGACTCGAGCATGTTTATTCAGCTTTGCTCGGATCGACTACGCCAATAAATTAGTAAGCTGAGTACATTTCTCACTGACAATTTGCCTGGAGCAGCATGAAACACCCCTTTATCTAGCATACCAAAAGAAATGTTAAACTTGCTGTATTTATTAAAAATATTAAAGTGCGTGATGGAATGTTGGTGTCGTGCGGAACTGTGCCTGTCCGAGCTATTTGGAGGCTTTAAACATTGGATAAATAGTACATTATAAGACTACTGATATTGTGTTATACACGCTCATAATGACAACTGATGATCATGCTTACTCTGGCTAGGATGTCAGCTCCATAGATCCTTCTATCCACCAGTTTAAGCAAAGATAACAGAGGGCTGTGGAGCCCACGAGATATTTTCGTATACGTGGAGGAAAAATTTCACACGCTGCACCGCCGCCACTACCACCAACACCCCTGGTACACACCGTCCTTCCTACCATTCCCAGCATCTCCCACTCTCTCTCTCTCTCTCTCTCTCTCTCTCTCTCTCTCTCTCTCTCTCTCTCTCTCTCATTTCCTTCCCTCTCCCTAACAGAAGTTCTGATCCTATTTCCATCCAGTTTTCTCATTGACCTTCCTTCTTCCTTCCATCACCACTCGGAGGTTGCTATTCTGTTATTCTAATTCCTAGCTGGCTTCGCGAAGGTCCAGAACAGGTAAGAATGAGGGTCTGGGTAGGATGTCTTTAGAATTTTGTTGTAGACGTCAAACGGAGATGGTTGTTCAGGTTCTCAAGAGTGTTTCTCCTATTCATAATGTAGACACGTTAATCTGTACTTAGACCATAACGACACTCTTAAAAACCTGCGTCACTTCAAGTACAGCCTTTGTAAAGTAGTGGACACAATCAAACACAAACAACACAAACACAAACGTTGTAGACGAATATGGTGCCAAACAATATGTCGCAGCGTTACCCCGCGGGACACACCACCACCACAATGTCACGCTCACTGCCCACATATGACCACCTCACGCCCACAAACACACACACACACACACACACACACACACACACACACACACACACACACACACACAAACACACACACACACACACACACACACACACACACACACACACACACACACACACACACACACACACACACACACACACATACCAATCGCCCTCACAATCAAATACATTAACAAAGCACATAACTTTATACACATTTTGTACACAGACCCAACAATAAGTTTGTGCCATTAGAGGAATTACATGAAGATTATTGTGAAACAATAGTACTTACTATTTTTTTTTTCAAGCGAAGGAAAAAAATGCAAGAAAATAAAGAAGTAAGCTTTGTATACTTTCCGGTGAACAACAGAGCATGCAGGTAACATGGAGCTTAACTGGGAGTATTGCAGAATTAATACTCCTTCCCTGGCTTAGTGTCTGTCGAGTTGGTACAGCGCATCACTTTCTCTTCCTTATTCCTTTGTCTTGTCACGCCCATCACCCGCGAGTCATCATCATTCATTGCTTGCATAGTCTCTCTCTCTCTCTCTCTCTCTCTCTCTCTCTCTCTCTCTCTCTCTCTCTCTCTTGTCTGGTAGATCCATCTCCAGCTTCTCCTGCCCACACACTCATCTCTCCTCTGCCAGACAGCCACGCCACCTCACTCTCGCCTCCCAACCTTCGTTTATATATATATATATATGTATATATATATATATATATATATATATATATATATATATATATATATATATATATATATATATATATATATATATATATATATATATATATATATATATATATATATATATATATATATATATATATATATATATATATATATATATATATATATATAAAATATTTATATATATATATATATATATATATATATATATATATATATATATATATATATATATATATATATATATATATATATATATATATATATATATATATATATATATATATATATATATATATATATCACATATATATATATATATATATATATATATATATATATATATATATATATATATATATATATATATATATATATATATATATATATATATATATATATATATATATATATATATATATATATATATATATATATATATATATATATATATATATATATATATATATATATATATATATATATATATATATATATATATATATATATATATATATATATATATATATATATATATATATATATATATATATATATATATATATATATATATATATATATATATATATATATATATATATATATATATATATATATATATATATATATATATATATATATATATATATATATATATATATATATATATATATATATATATATATATATATATATATATATATATATGTTCACTGTCAGTTCACATTAATGCATCACAATTCCCTTACTCTAGAATTGTAGGAAAGTATATGAATACCATACTAACAAAATGAGTGGCACTGGTCTTCATGTATGTTCAATGTGTTCCTTTGAGAGTTATGAATTCAGGAGATTTAAATCTCATGAATTGCGAATGCACAGAAACAGCCCGGATTTTAAAATTTCATGTTGCTATGAACCCTGTGCATATTCAACGAAAAGCTGGAATGCCTTTAAAATGCATGCATCCAGGTATCACACTGAAAGAAACACAAACTTGGATGCAGATAACCCGCTAGCTGCAGTTGTAGACTTTTCTTTTAATGATCCAATGATCGAGACTTTAGTAGACAAAGATGCAAGTAGTTTCAATGTAACAGAAATAAAAAATGCAGAATTTGCTCTCAAACTAGAGACAGCACAAAATTCCACAGGTGTCCATTGATACTATAATAGAGCATACATCCCAATTGATTTCACATCACATTTCAGAAGTAGTTAACAGTGTTAAGACTCATTTACAACCAAAACTGTCATCTGAAGACTTGAACTTTGTAAACGGATTTATTAAAGATGTTAAACTTAGTAATGTTGAGAATGAATACAACAGAAAAAAGTACTACACCAATTATTGTAACCTCGTACAACCACAGGAAGTACTCCTAGGAACAGAGTTTAAAGCTGTTAAAGGACACTTAAGAGAAGTGAAGAGGTATGGATATTGCATTCCGTTGCACGAAACTCTGCAGGCTTTAATTAATCTCCCTGAAATAAATGCAGCAGTTTCGACTCCACATTACTCGGAATCCAGCATGATGAAGGATGTGTGTGATGGAGCGTACATGCGTACACATCCATTGTTTAGAAAGGACCCAAATGCTCTTGCCATAATTCTGAATCACGATGACATGGAAGTTGCTAATCCCTCGGGAGTCATGTTAAAAAAAATAAACTGGCAATGTTTTATTTTTCTCTTGTGAATATTCCACCGCAGTTTCGTTCCAAGTTGGCAACCATTCAGCTAGTTGCTATAGCTAGAAGTAGGGACCTTAAAAAACATGGAGTTGACAAGTTATTGGAAAATTTTGTTTCCACACTGAATGAATTGCAAAGCAAAGGAATCAAATTCAAGGTAGGCACATCAGAACGTCTCATGTATGGAGCTTTAGTAATGGCGCCATGACACCCTTGCAGCTCAGTGGATAGGGGGCTTTAAAGAAGGAGTAGGCTTTGCAGTGAAACCATGCAGAACTTGTAAAATAACACAGACTGAGGCAAGGACACAATTCTCTCTTGAATCGAGAGAACGAACCCTGGTAAAACTCAATGAAAAACTTGAAAATCTTGAGTTGGTAAGTCAAAAGTCTAAAGAATACTGGAGTAAAATCTGGGGCATTAAATCAAAAGTGTGTTGTGCAGGATAAACGAATTTCCCTTGAACAAGTGCCTTGTTCATGATCCAATGCACATTTTAACTGAAGGAATTGTTCCCTATGAAACAGCAATAATGCTACATGAATTCATTTTTGTAAAAAATTATTTCACACTTGATTACTTGAATAATCAAATAGACAGCTTCCCTTATAGTTATTTGGATAAATTCAACAAACCTGAACACATAGAACGAAAGAACTTACTAGACAAAAAGCTGAAGCAAACCTCAGCTTCAATGTTGACAATGTGCTATATTATGCCATTCTTAATTGGTGAGAAGGTGAGGGAAGCGATGAGCAATGGAAGAATTTTTTACGAATTATTCAAATAACAATACTGGCCACTTCCCCAAATGCAGATCTTGATACTGTGGGCCAACTAGACCAGCTTGTTAGCAGCCATCACTATAAATTTCAAGAACTTTATCCCACAGAATCCATCACACCAAAGTTTCATTACTGTATGCATTTGTCAAATCTGATTAAGCAATTTGGTCCAGGTCGTAATCAGTGGTGCCTGCGCTTTGAAGGAAAACGTGGATTTTTCAAACAAAAAAAAGTGGCATAATTTTAAGAATTTACCAAAATAAATGGCTGATTTTCATCAGAAGTACATGTGCTACAGAATGTTAGGCTCTAGTCCGATGCTTTTGGATCATGCAGTATATTTCCTTTATTCAGGCGATATAGTGAAAAATGGTAGCGTAATAGATATTGAGAAGGATCTTCCAGGATTGAAAGAACAGTGTCTGAATTTATTCACAAAGCACCATTTGAATACTGCATATCCACTAACAGGTTACATATCACCTGAAGTTTGCCTTCATGGGCACACCTATAAACCTGGAATTATTTTGCATCTTAATTATGTAAAAGGTGTTCCAACTTTTGGTCTTGTGCTTCAAAACCTCATACATGACAGCATGAAGTTTTTCATATTGGAAAACTTGATTACTTCAGGATTTGATGGCCATTATAATGCATATGTTTTGAAAGCTACTGGAAATAAAGTAGTACAGAGTTTTATTGATATTGAAAACAAGTGGCCTTTGAGTGTATACCATGTCAACAATGAAATGTATGTTACTAACCGATATTGTCACTTTGTTGAATTTATATAGACCTATGGTAACAGTCATGAGCATGACGTTACACTGCATCATAGGAGAAGGAAAACTCTGATATAAAACCACCTGCTGCTTTATAGGTTGTGTCTACATATTTAAGGCTGTATCACACGTGCACATTTTCCTGCGACATCGTGTTGTGCAACATCATTTCCGACGACCTGCCGTCCTCGGAAATGATCAAAGACCGTCGTTTATTTTTCTGCGACTACAACAATTAAACAATTGTCTTTGATAATTTCCAAGGATGGCAGGTCGTCGTAAATGTTGTCGCAGGAAAATGTGCCTGTGTGATATGGCCTTAAGATGAATTGTAGGAGAAGGATCACTCTATTAAACAAATAATTAAGTGCGAGGGGGACAGGATCCCCTACACTGTATGGTCTCCCAGAAACAGTGGGCACACCACACACAGAGAGTGGAGTGTATAGACACCCTTAAAACCACTAGATTGCGCCCTCTCTGGGGTGTACCCTTTTGGCCTAGGTATATAGATGGATGGATTGTAACAAACTAATGAAAAAAAGTAAAAAAGATAAGAAAAAACATGGAAGGGCAATTTAACCTAAACCTATCGGAATTATTAAACGCTTCATATCAGTCAGTATCTATGATGCATTTGTGTGTTCCATTGTGTGAAGCATATATGTATGTATGCATATATGTCAAAACTGATTTACAACTGTCTCAACTTTATTCCTAAAAATGCTCCAGAATGCCAGTTTTCCGTATTTGGTGTGCTGATCGCATCATAAGGAAATCGGTTGTGTCAGTAGCAGAAATTGAAGAACTAAAGAAAAAAAGGTAAGAAAATTTATACATGTGCAAGTAATCTGCAATGTTTATTTTTCTTTATTTCTTTCCAGATACTTCCTTGACGCTATTCAATAACAGATTGGCTTCCAGACGTCCTTTTATCAAAACTTTTATTTCATCAGATAGTCTTTGTCCCCAACTATTACTGTATATCAAGGTTCCCTTATTTTTGTATTATTTAGTGGGGTTTTCTGTGTATTTTAGAAACGTAATGATGGACACCCATATATGCAACTGCTCTGCCCATTTTGCGTATAAATAGTTTTCAACAGTTTTTCTTTCAACAGCAACACAAAAACTCGGTTTGGAGTTGGTAGGACCTACGAAGTTAGTTCTAGAGAAATGTGGTACAGAAGTGGACGACGATGAGGTGTTGGAAGAAATTGCTGATGAAGTCTTACTATTGTTGGCTGATGGAGAAACTTATACACCATCTGTAGCTCAGCAAATACCTGACTCTACTCGAAGTTTGGTAACATGTACTACAGGCGATGTACTTCAACCCAGCAGGAGTGCAAGTGACAACGAAAAGGCAAGCACAAGTTCAAGTGAGACAGAGGCATATGCCAGTCACAAATCATGTAACACATTATGTAAGTACGTCATAACGTTTTTCATTGTAAAGAAAGATATGTTCCTCACTGAAATAGATGACCACACAGCTTGTTTTAGTAATATTTAGAATATGGTCTCTTGTTAAAGTTGAAGCTTTTATAGGAACATACTTCCATCAATAAATTTTATATTTAGTTAGAGGGAAGCATTACTTTACAGGTAGTTTTAACTTGTTGTTCTGTCAAAAGCCGAGTCTACAAGCACCATGACATGACACAATTAGCAACTTTTATGCTTGCTTTATTGCAGCATTGCCTCTGCCAGAACTCTCACGGGCAACCCGAGATGACTTACAACAGGGAGATAAATCAAGACGGGTCTTGTTGCAGCTGATAGAAGAATCCAAGAACTACTACATGAAGTATTGCCCTCTGCTTGATGAAAACCCTTAAGCTACGGTTACACTAGCCACTGCTACCCTGGGCCCAGCCTTGGGCCTGGGACGGAGGCCAGCCTTATGCCTGGATTTACAAGGCAAGTGGTTACACACAGCCCAGCCCCAGTCCTGGGCACTCTTGATCTTGATTTTGATACTTGGTGCGCCGATCTAAACAAAGCGCATCAGACCTCAAGATGGCTTTTCTAGGAGACTATATATGGCCTCTTGTGGCCACGCAATGGACTTTTCAACAGAAGCCATGTTTAAAACCTTGCCCTGCAGCGTGTGTTTGTTTACATCTGAGGATTTCCCAGGTCAAGCGAGGGATGATGTTTTCTAATAATTTGTGTGCAGCTAATTATAACTAATCATGCATGAAAATAAATAAATTGCATATATAGTGATATAATATCTAGATATTTTATTATTTAGGAAAATTTGGGTTTAGTTGTTTGCGTGAATAATATAGTCTCTTAGTTTCTTGTGGTGTGCCCAGGCCTAGAGCTGGGGAGAAAACGGTCTGGCGCGTCCACTCAACTTTGCCCTGGGCTGGGCGATTTAGCCAGGGCTGGGCGCCCAGCCCCGGCTAAATCGCCCAGCCCAGGGGTATCAGTGA
>NC_059283.1:14708580-14721943 GCF_017591435.1 Portunus trituberculatus
CACACACACACACACACACACACACACACACACACACACACACACACACACACACACACACACACACACACACACACACACACACACACACACACACACACACACACACACACACACACACACACACACACACACACACACACACACACACACACACACACACACACACACACACACACACACACACACACACACACACACACACACACACACACACACACACACACACACACACACACACACACACACACACACACACACACACACACACACACACACACACACACACACACACACACACACACACACACACACACACACACACACACACACACACACACACACACACACACACACACACACACACACACACACACACACACACACACACACACACACACACACACACACACACACACACACACACACACACACACACACACACACACACACACACACACACACACACACACACACACACACACACACACACACACACACACACACACACACACACACACACACACACACACACACACACACACACACACACACACACACACACACACACACACACACACACACACACACACACACACACACACACACACACACACACACACACACACACACACACACACACACACACACACACACACACACACACACACACACACACACACACACACACACACACACACACACACACACACACACACACACACACACACACACACACACACACACACACACACACACACACACACACACACACACACACGCGTACGTGGGGACCAGGGTAATTCAGATTCCGTGACATGCTAACATGCCCATCCTCTTACCAAGGTGCTACCCCTCCGTACACCCCCAGACACACACACACACACGCGTACGTGGGGACCAGGGTAATTCAGATCTCCCGTGACATGCTAACATGCCCATCCTCTTACCAAGGTGCTACCCCTCCGTACACCCCCAGACACACACACACACGCGTACGTGGGGACCAGGGTAATTCAGATCTCTTGTGACATCCTCTTACCAAGGTGCTACCCCTCCGTACACACTGCTGCTGCTGGTCGGTCTTCCTCTTCTTCTTCTTGGTGGTTTTGGTCTTCTGCTGCTGCTGCCGGTGGCGATCCTCTTCTTCTGCGGGTAGTGATCCCCTTCTTCTTCTTCTGCTACTGCTGGTCCTCTTCTTCTTCTTCTTCCTTTGCTGCTGCTGGTGTACCCTCCTCCTTATTGCGGTCACTACGTGGACTACCAGATACTGATTCTCTCCTATCCTATCCTGTCCTGTCCTAACCTAACCTAGCTAAGTGTTAACCTACTTGAGTGAGTCAGTATGGCAGTTCTTGTAGTTCCCAGCGTGGGGGGAGGGGTGGGGAGGCAGCTCTCCCTGGGCAGTGGATGATCTCTGAGTTTTGCAAGTTCCGAGAGGGTTTCGAACCCACGCTTCCCTCACGCCAATCCAAATGTCATCACCCTACCCACTGAGCCACGAGGACCCAACACAGTATTATGCAAAGTTGGTCTATTTCCCCATCTTATGTTGAAGTTGCACTGGGCCGTGGGAACCCCAGCACAGCTGAGGCTACACAAGATGTACTCGAACACATCACTTCCTAACGGTGTTCATGCCGCACCAAAACTTCAATAGACAATGACTGCTGCCAATCTTGATGTGAACATTGACACTGACAACGATGATGAGATACAATGAAGTGCTGCACACTGGTGGGAGTATCAGTCATGGCGTGAAAATAGTAGTAGGTCAGATGAAACAACTTGAGAAAGGCGGCGATTCCTCGGGTGTGGAGTCTCCCTGTGATAACCACTACTCTCACTCATTCACATCTTCCTCTGGTAAACTGTGGAACTCCTGCCTGATTCTGTATTTCCTTCTTCCTACGACTTGACTTCTTTTAAGAGGGAGGTTTCAAGATATTTCTTTCTGAATTTTGGATAACTCATACAAACCTTCAGGGAACTGGCAACCCAGTGGGCCTTTTTCTTCAATTTTTGTTGCCTTTGGCCACTTTCTGTTCCTGCATAAAAAAAAAAAATGACGTGGCCAGGATTCGAACCCATGTGCCTGTAACCCTTGGAGCCCAAAGCGCGTGGTTCCACTCTACTTATATTTCAGTGATTATCGTTTTCTATTTTTATTTTTGTTTTCAGTGTTTTTGGTGAACAGTGGTGGCAGTGATCATTTAGTGCGCCTCTTCTGTTTGGCAGCTTAGACTGTGACGCTGTCTGTTGTTCACTTGTTGATTTATTGGTGCATTTACCTTCAGAATTAGGATAATGATCACTAATGGTATTGCTCTTATTATTATTATTATTATTATTATTATTATTATTATTATTGGTAGTAGTAGTAGTAGTAGTAGTAGTAGTAGTAGTAGTAGTAGTAATCTATTATCAATTTTATTATTATTTCCATTCATTGTCATTATTATTGTCATTATTGATATCATTATAATTATTTTCATCATTATTCAATTTACTATTATTACTGATATTATTACTATTATTTTCATCATTGTTGCTAATAATAATAATAATAATAATAATAATAACTGATAATAATAAAATAATAATAATAATGATAATAATAATAATAATAATAATAATAATAATAATAATAATAATAATAATAATAATAATAATAATAATAATAATAATAATAATAATAATAATAATAATAATAATAATAATAATAATAATAATAATAATAATAATAATAATAATAATAATAATAATAATAATAATAATAATAATAATAATAATAATAATAATAATAATAATAATAATAATAATAATAATAATAATAATAATAATAATAATAATAATAATAATAATAATAATAATAATAATAATAATAATAATAATAATAATAATAATAATAATAATAATAATAATAATAATAATAATAATAATAATAATAATAATAATAATAATAATAATAATAATAATAATAATAATAATAATAATAATAATAATAATAATAATAATAATAATAATAATAATAATAATAATAATAATAATAATAATAATAATAATAATAATAATAATAATAATAATAATAATAATAATAATAATAATAATAATAATAATAATAATAATAATAATAATAATAATAATAATAATAATAATAATAATAATAATAATAATAATAATAATAATAATAATAATAATAATAATAATAATAATAATAATAATAATAATAATAATAATAATAATAATAATAATAATAATAATAATAATAATAATAATAATAATAATAATAATAATAATAATAATAATAATAATAATAATAATAATAATAATAATAATAATAATAATAATAATAATAATAATAATAATAATAATAATAATAATAATAATAATAATAATAATAATAATAATATATAATAATAATAATAATAATAATAATTATTATTATTATTATTATTATTATTATTATTATTATTATTATTATTATTATTATTATTATTATTATTATTATTATTATTATTATTATTATTATTATTATTATTATTATTATTATTATTATTATTATTATTATTATTATTATTATTATTATATTATTATTATTATTATTATTATTATTATTAGAGAGAGAGAGAGAGAGAGAGAGAGAGAGAGTGTGTGTGTGTGTGTGTGTGTGTGTGTGTGTGTGTGTGTGTGTGTGTGTGTGTGTGTGTGTGTGTGTGTGTTTGTTTGTTTGTTTGTTTGATCTGCTGCAGTCTCTGACGAGACAGCCAGACGTTACCCTACGGAACGAGCTCAGAACTCATTATTTCCGATCTTCGGATAGGCCTGAGACCAGGCACACACACACACCGGGACAACAAGGTCACAAGGTGTGTGTGTGTGTGTGTGTGTGTGTGTGTGTGTGTGTGTGTGTGTGTGTGTGTGTGTGTGTGTGTGTGTGTGTGTGTGTGTGTGTGTGTGTGTGTGTGTGTGTGTGTGTGTGTGTGTGTGTGTGTGTGTGTGTGTGTGTGTGTGTGTGTGTGTGTGTGTGTGTGTGTGTGTGTGTGTGTGTGTGTGTGTGTGTGTGTGTGTGTGTGTGTGTGTGTGTGTGTGTGTGTGTGTGTGTGTGTGTGTGTGTGTGTGTGTGTGTGTGTGTGTGTGTGTGTGTGTGTGTGTGTGTGTGTGTGTGTGTGTGTGTGTGTGTGTGTGTGTGTGTGTGTGTGTGTGTGTGTGTGTGTGTGTGTGTGTGTGTGTGTGTGTGTGTGTGTGTGTGTGTGTGTGTGTGTGTGTGTGTGTGTGTGTTGTGTGTGTTGTGTGTGTGTGAGAGAGGAAGAGTGGTGTGTTTGGTGAGGGAAGGATGAAAGAGAGTGAATTGTGAGTTTTCTGTGAGGTGAGAGTGAGAGAGAGAGGAGAGTTAGTGTGTGGTGTTCTGTGAGGTGAAGAAGACTTATTTCGTGAAGGAAGAGAAGAAAGAGAGGAATTGTGAGTGTTCTGTGAGGGAAAGGAGGAAGAGTGGTGTGTTTTTACGGTTGTAGTGACAGATTGTTAAGATTTGTGCATTATTAACAGGAGAGCTCTACCTAGTCATCTCTGTGGCCTTGGAAAATAGTGATGGTGAGAGAGCATAATGTTTTTCAATACAGGCTACTTACCTGCTTCATGAGAAGGAAAACATTAGGTATACACGTTTAAAAACATGACGAAATAATCAGATAAGGGAAGCTACAGTAAGCCTACACGTGGCAGTCCCTCTGTAAAGCACACCCAGCCATCTCCACCAGCCATCCTCATCCATAAAGCTGTGTAATCTGTGAACACTGCCATTGACTCACCACTAACAACCCAATTACTGACTCCACTCCATTCATCCTCCACTGTTTGTGTGAGGACTTGAACCACAGCCCACAAAAACACCTGCACAAAACACGAAAGGGGAAAACAAAAATGCTGGTCAGGCCACATCTGGACTATGCAGTACAATTCTGGTCCCCACATGATAGGAGGGATATAGGTCTGTTGGAGTCAGTGCAAAGGACGATATGTAAAAGATACAGGGGGTGAGGGATATTCCCTATGAAGCGAGACTGAACAAACCCAATCTGCATTCCTTAGAGAGACGTAGGTTAAGAGGAGACCTGATAGAAGTATTTAAGTGGTATAAGGGTTTTAACAAAGGGGACATGAACGAAAATCTTAGGATCAGTAGCGGGACAGAACCAGAAATAATGGGTTTAAACTTGAAAATTCAGGTTCAGGAAAGAAATGGGAAGAAACTGGTTTTCAGACAGAGTGTTTGATGAGTGGAACGGACTCAGTGGTCATGTAGTCAGGGGTGAGTCAATAGGGAGCTTTAATCATACAGGAGTGCCGCGTGTAGGCCTGGTGGTCTCTTGCAGCATCCCTCTTTTCTTATGTTCATATGTAGGTGAAAGTGATCGCGTCAAGTCCCAAGAGTTCTCAGATTTTTAAGTTGCCGACCCCGCAGTGGACTTTGAAGGTTGTGTATCGCGCGAGGAGGAGGAACGAGAGGAAGGTGTCTCGTTAATTGAATGGCCGCTGTGACGGGAGGAGAGAGTATGAACAAGAGGAGGAGGAAAAGGAGAAGCAAGGAAAGGTAGAGAAGAGGAGAAAAAGAAAGAAGAAAAAATAGAAAAAAGAAAAAAAAAATGAAAAAGTAAAGCTAGAAGGAAAAAGAAAGATATAAATGGAAATGCAGAGGAAAAGGCAAAATGAAAAATACATGAATGGAGGAAAATATATAAAAGAGACTAATAATGACAACAACTATAACTATAAAAGGTCCGTATTTTTGTATATATATATATATATATATATATATATATATATATATATATATATATATATATATATATATATATATATATATATATATATATATATATATATATATATATATATATATATATATGCGGATCATTTTTCTCACTAGTTAGAATCGGCCATTTTAACTAGTCTCTCAGACTAATCCGCCTCCTTATCAATAACAAGTCTCAGTACAATTCGCTCCTCACTCTCAAGTCTCGTAACTAGAGTAATCCGGATCCCTCTTAATGCCGTAATTCTCAGTTTACCCCTCATTAGTGATTGTACTCATAAGTGTTTACTTAAGTATAATCTAGGTAATTTCAAGGTTGCCTTTATTATCACTCTGCCAAGTTCCTCACTTAAGTAATTCGCTTATCATTTTTTTTGTTGTGGTTTAACATCTATTTAATATGGCTTCCGCTCAGTTTAATGTTGAAGATTTTTGTGCCGACCCTTCTCTGGAACAACTTAAATATCCTAATATAAAGAAGGACCAATGGAAAGCCATCGCTAAACATTTTGATGTTCCCATCACGTCTCAGATGACTAAAGAGGTCATTAAGAATGTAGTTGTTGAACATCTAGTGCAAGAGTTAACTCCCATGTCAGCCTCTACGAGGACTATAATACACAGTCCCCAGGAAGAACAGGATAAGAGTAGGATAAGTCAATGGGAAATTGAGAAGCTTAAACTAGAATACCGGATGCATGAAAAACAAATGCAATTACAGGCAGAAAAAGAAGCAAAAGAAATGCAACTACAGGAAAAACAAATGCAACTACAGGCAGAAAAGGAAGAAAGAGAATTTCAGTTACAACTTAGAAGGCAGGAGAAAGAGTTAGAAATTCAGGAGTTAACCCTACGAAATGACGCTAAGTTTAGAGGGGAAGAAATAGATATAAAGAAACAGTTAGCAAGCTTTAATCCTGCTACAGCTGCTCCGCTAGTTCCCCCTTTTGATGAATCTGATGTTGACGGGTCATTTCGCGCTTTTGAGAGCATTGCTCATAGGAATAAATGGCCCAAGGATCAGTGGGTGTCTCTCCTTGTCCCTAAGCTAGTAGGAAAAGCTTATAGGGTATACAACGGCCTTAGTGATGAGGTAGAATATGTGAGATCAAAGGTAACATTCTAGACGCCTACTCTATCACTTCTGATGGATACAGACAGCAGTTTCAAATGCATGTGAAACCAGAGTCTCACACCTATGTTGAATTCGCTAGTGAGAAACTAAGACAATTTAAGAAATGGTTAGCGCCCTTAACATTACCACCTTTTCGGAGTTGCTCAATCTAATGGTCCTGGAAGAATGGAAGAACAAGTTACATTTTAATATTCTGAGGCATGTGGAAGAACGGGGAGAGTGAGCTTATGTCTGCCGCTAAAGTGGCTGATGCGTTTGCTTTGTTGATGGGATCCCTGGGTAGTAGAGGTCGTGGTTCACTGTCTAATGTTAGGTCCTCCTTTGGGAAGGTTTTATGTAAAATTCTCGCCAAAACATATAATTTGAACATACTATGAAGCCAAAATCCAGAAATGTAGACAAAATTGCAAGGGTTCTCAACGTCAATTTTTCTTTTGTGTCTAGACCTAACACATTTGAGAAACCAGTGGCTAGCTAACCCTGTCAACTCTCCTCTAGAACTTTATGACTCGTATATGTTTACAGGTAAAGTGTCCCTTACTGATGGTAAAGAAAAGGCAATAAATATCAAGGTTCTGCGTGATACAGGTGCTGCCCTATCCATCTTAAGGAAGATGTCATCCCTAATATCAAACAGGCTTTCACTGGGAGAAGGTGGTCCTTACAGGTCTCGAATCACAGCTCTCCTATCCTTTGGCTAATATTAGCTTACAGTGCCCGTTCATTTCAGGAGAGGTTGAGGTAGCCATTAAACTGGTGAACTGCCAGTAAGTACATCTTGTACTGGGTAATATCTTAGTAACTTGGCTGTTCCAAACTTAATTGTTCTTGATTCTCCCTTAACAGAAAAACTAAGAGGACGAAACACACTATTTGTCCCAGTGTGTCACCAGGTCTCAGTCCAAGTCCCCTGCCCTTTAACCATCTCCTCCACCAATGATTGCCTCTACTGACAACTTGTATAATAACATCATTTCAAACGAGAATTTGATTAATGCTCAGGAACAGGATCTCACTTTGGCTAAGATCAGACATGTGGCCAGTGAGACAAAGGATATGTCTAAATTGCCTTGTTTTTATTATCAGGAAGGAGTCCTGATGGGTGCTTACAGACCTCCTGAACTGAAACAACTAGACACCTGGTCAGAAACACATCAAGTTGTCATCCCCTTGTCTGTAAGACCAGCCATTATAGACCTAGCTCATGATGGATTGTCAGGTCATCTAGGCATCCAAAAAACCTACAAGAAGGCTCTTCAACATTTTTTTTGGCCAGGAATGAAAAAGGATGTGTCACAGTATGTAAAAACATGTCATATATGTCAAGTTGTGGGTAAGCCTAACGAACGCCTTGTGCCAGCTCCTCTGACGCCTATTCCAGTTCAGACGGAGCCCTTCGAAAAGATCATACTAGACTGCGTAGGGCCCTTACCCAAAACCAAACGAGGGAATCAGTATTTGTTAACCCTCATGGATCCCACTACCAGGTACCCTGAAGCATTCCCTCTTAAGAACATCACATCAAAGACCATTGTAAAACATCTAATACATTTTTTCACCTCGGTAGGAATTCCAAAACAAATTCAGTCTGACAAGGGTAGCAATTTCACTAGCCATTTTTCCAACAGATAGTGAATGAGCTAAACATCGACCATGTTACCTCCTCGGCTTACCACCCCCAATCCCAAGGCTGTCTGAAGCGGTTTCACCAAACATTAAAATCCATGATGAAGAAGTATTACTTGGAGCATCAAGGAGACTGGGATGAAAGTATTTCTTTCCTTCTCTTCGCTTTAAGAGAATCTCCTCAAGATTCTTTAGGTTACTCCCCTTTTGAATTACTCTATGGTAGACAGATCAGGGGGCCTCTCAAAATATTAAAGGATCAATGGTTTACTCAAACAACTCCTTCAAGCCCCAGTGTGTCTGACTACATCAGTAACCTTAAGAATAAAATCAGTGAAGTCAGATCTTTTGCTAAATCAAACATCCTCAAATCTCAAACTAAAATGCAACAGAATTCTCTTCCCAAATCTGTCATGAGAAGTTTCAAACCAGGAGACAAGGTTTTACTTTTCTCCCACTCCAGGCAATGCTCTTCACAGTAAGTTCATGGGACCTTATGTTGTGGCTCAAAAACTAAGTCCATTAAATTATGTGGTCCACACTCCTGACCGTCGTAAGGATTCCCAACTTGTTCATATTAATCTAATGAAACCTTACCACTCCAGAGAACCAGAGGACGACTTGTCTCGCGCTGTACCTGTATGTCTGATAGGAAAGGAGTCTGGTCCTGTGCCCCCCGAGGAAGAGTCCGACATCGAATTCCTCTTCTCGTCACCTAAAGGACGCCCTCAAACAGCCAAATCATGTCCAACCTTGATGAGGTGTTTTTTTTAACACCTTCACAACAGTCTGATCTTAAAAGTTATTGCCAGACTCTAATTGTTGATAAACCTTATAGATAGTATAGTAGCCAAATTTGTAACCACTATAGACTTGCTTAAAGGTTACTACCAGATTCCTCTCGGACGAGGCCCAAATAATATCCGCCTTCATCACTCCTTCAGACTATACCAATACACAGTGATGCCCTTTGGATTGTCTAATGCTCCCGCCACCTTCCAGAGGGCTATAAATTACATAACTCAGGACTTGGAGGGCAACATCTACTTCACCGACCTGTTCCTGGGCGGCACCTTCCTCACCTACGGCACGGAGGTCATCAACTTCCCTGACATGGACCCCGAGAAGCGCATCGATCCCATGACACGCATCTTCCCCAGAGTCACCAAGTGCACCTTCAGGAAGTTCAGCCTTCGGGAACCATCGAGACCCACGACACCATGTGTGTGCTGGCGGTTAACATCATCAACGAGAAGATCTACATTTTCATCTGGTTCTGGCTGGTCTCTCTCACCACCATCACCGCTGTCTGGCTCGTGTATCGCCTCCTCGTCATCGTCTCCTCCGATGTGCGCTTCAAGCTTCTGCAGGTTCTTCCTTTGCGAGGTGCTGTGTCTGGTGGTGGGGGGTGGACAACATCATCGCCGACGCCTTATCAAGATCTCCTGTCTCACCTCCTTCATGAGCCCATTACGGAGGTCTTAGGGGGGAGGAAATGTTACGGCCCGCCCGTAACATGCATTACTACCATCACCTCCTCTGCTTGTTACCTCGTTCGCCACCGTCTCGTGAACCTTCCACGCCACCGTCTCGTGAACCTTCCACGTCACCGTTTCATGAAGCCCCGCTACTGTCCCGAAGTTGGATTCAGGCGGCCCCTTTCGACTCAACCGAAAGTGTTGAGCCAGCTCTTGGCTTTCTGGATTGGGAGTTGAGATCCAAGCCTCAACCAGTGAACACAACGCCTCTTGGGTCTACCATGGGATCAACCATCACCCAGCATTTCACCACTGCGACACCGCATAAGTATCACTATCCCTCGTCCGTGTTTTCCACATTGCCTCTATATAGGATTAGGATTATTGTTAGGTATTAAGTTGGGTTCTTTATTGTTGTATTTATTACTGTGTTATATGTATATGTGTATGTCATTTTCCTGTGTTTTATGTTATATATCTGTGTTTCATGTTTCATGTTATATCTATGTGTCAATATCATTATGGGTTATTAAAATAGCTTTTTAAAGTGACCCCTTTGCATTTCCTCACCAGTTGAACCTGCAGTGTTTTTTTTATTGTTATTGTTCACCGGCTCTCCGATGCCAATCTTACCAGTTTAACCGGTGAACGTAACAATTGGCGACCGTGACAGGACCATTATAACCCATGTTCAGTGTTCCATTTTTCCAGTGACTTTTTTTCTGTGATTGCTTGTGTTTCTGTGGTGTTGTGACTCTGATGTGTTTTTTTTCTGTGACTTACTCTGCGTGTGGTTTAAATTTACCTTTGTGCGATCAAGTGGCTCCTTTTGGGTTAAAGTGCTTCGTGACTTTCATTGGTATCGCATAGCAGTGGTAGAGCAGGAAACCAGGTAGAAAGGCGTGTTCACCGATAGCACTTATCTATATTTTTGCACATAGGCAGGTGTGTAATAAGTGTTATCCAAGTGTTGGGATCATCATATGTTCATGCGAACCCTCAATTCCCTCACTTCGCGGATCATTTTTCTCGCTAGTTAGAATCGGCCATTTTAACTAGTCTCTCAGACTAATCCGCCTCCTTATCAATAACAAGTCTCAGTACAATTCGCTCCTCACTCTCAAGTCTCGTAACTAGAGTAATCCGGATCCCTCTTAATGCCGTAACTCTCTAGTTTACCCTCATTAGTGATTGTACTCATAAGTGTTTACTTAAGTATAATCTAGGTAATTTCCAAGGTTGCCTTTATTATCACTCTGCCAAGTTCCTCACTTAAGTAATTCGCTTATCATTTTTTTTGTTGTGGTTTAACATCGATTTAATATGGCTTCCGCTCAGTTTAACGTTGAAGATTTTTGTGCCGACCCTTCTCTGGAACAACTTAAATATGCTAATATAAAGAAGGACCAATGGAAGACCATCGCTAAACATTTTGATGTTCCCATCACGTCTCAGATGACTAAAGAGGTCATTAAGAATGTAGTTGTTGAACATCTAGTGCAAGAAGGTCAGTTGCTAGGAAATGCCATAGAAGAGTTAACTCCCATGTCAGCCTCTACGAGGACTATAATACACAGTCCCCAGGAAGAACAGGATAAGAGTAGGATAAGTCAATGGGAAATTGAGAAGCTTAAACTAGAATACCGGATGCATGAAAAACAAATGCAACTACAGGCAGAAAAAGAAGATAAAGATAAAGAGAGAGAATTACGGGAAAGACAAATGCAACTACAGGCAGAAAAAGAAGCGAAAGAAATGCAACTACAGGCAGAAAAAGAAGCGAAAGAAATGCAATTACAGGCAGAAAAAGAAGCGAAAGAAATGCAACTACAGGCAGAAAAGGAAGAGAGAGAATTTCAGTTACAACTTAGAAGGCAGGAGAAAGAGTTAGAAATTCAGGAGTTAGCCCTACGAAATGACGCTAAGTTTAGAGGGGAAGAAATAGATTATAAAGAAACAGTTAGCAAGCTTTAATCCTGCTACAGCTGCTCCGCTAGTTCCCCCTTTTGATGAATCTGATGTTGACGGGTCATTTCGCGCTTTTGAGAGCATTGCTAATAGGAATAAATGGCCCAAGGATCAGTGGGTGTCTCTCCTTGTCCCTAAGCTAGTAGGAAAAGCTTCACTGTCTAATGTTAGGTCCTCCTTTGGGGAAGGTTTTGGGGCGCGGTGGTAAGCCAACCGGATTCTCGCCAAATGCATATAATTCCCCTGGTGTACATACTGTAAGAAGCCAGGTCACACGATCCAGAAATGTAGACACCCAAATTGCAAGGGTTCTCAACGTCAATTTTCTTTTGTGGCCCTAGACCTAACACATTTGAGAACAAGAAACCAGTGGCCCTAGCTAACCCTGTCAACTCTCCTCTAGAACTTTATGACTCGTACATGTATCAAGGTAAAGTGTCCTGACTGATGGTAAAGACAAGGCAATAAATATCAAGGTTCTGCGTGATACAGGTGCTGCCCAATCCATCTTAAGGGAAGATGTCATCCCTAACATCAAACAGGCTTTCACTGGGAGAAGGTGATCCTTACAGGTCTCGAATCACAGCTCTCCTATCCCTTGGCTAATATTAGCTTACAGTGCCCGTTCATTTCAGGAGAGGTTGAGGTAGCCATTAAACCTGGTGAACTGCCAGTACCGGGGTACATCTTGTACTGGGTAATGATCTTGCGGGTAACTTGGCTGTTCCAAACTTAATTGTTCTTGATTCTCCCTTAACAGAAAGTCCCACTAAGACCCTGGACGAAACATCCCTCACTTCTTCCCAGTGTGTGCAGTCACCAGGTCTCAGTCCAAGTCCCCTGCCCTTTCATCACCTCCTCCACCAATGATTGCCTCTACTGACAACTTGTATAATAACATCATTTCAAAGGAGAATTTGATTAATGCTCAGGAACAGGATCTCACTTTGGCTAAGATCAGACATGTGGCCAGTGAGACAAAGGATATGTCTAAATTGCCTTGTTTTTATTATCAGGAAGGAGTCCTGATGCGTGCCTACAGACCTCCTGAACTGAAACAACTAGACACCTGGTCAGAAACACATCAAGTTGTCATCCCTTGTCTGTAAGACCAGCCATTATAGAACTAGCTCATGATGGATTGTCAGGTCATCTAGGCATCCAAAAAACCTACAAGAAGGCTCTTCAACATTTTTTTGGCCAGGAATGAAAAAGGATGTGTCACACTATGTAAAAACATGTCACATATGTCAAATTGTGGGTAAGCCTAACGAACGCCTTGTGCCAGCTCCTCTGACGCCTATTCCAGTTCAGACGGAGCCCTTCGAAAAGATCATACTA
>NC_059283.1:14729943-14738518 GCF_017591435.1 Portunus trituberculatus
TTACCCATTTATGTTTCCCTTCCCTCTCGATACTAGGGTAAGCAGCTAACATCTTCTCTCCAATAATCTTGTATGCCGCATAAAGGTGCGGTTACACTAGTCACTGATACCCTGGGCTGGGCGATTTAGCCGGGGCTGGGCGCCCAGCCCTGGCTAAATCGCCCAGCCCAGGGCAAAGTTGAGTGGACGCGCCAGACCGTTTTCTCCCCAGCTCTAGGCCTGGGCACACCACTAGAAACTAAGAGACTATATTATTCACGCAAACAACTAAACCCAAATTTTCCTAAATAATAAAATATCTAGATATTATATCACTATATATGCAATTTATTTATTTTCATGCATGATTAGTTATAATTAGCTGCACACAAATTATTAGAAAACATCATCCCTCGCTTGACCTGGGAAATCCTCAGATGTAAACAAACACACGCTGCAGGGCAAGGTTTTAAACATGGCTTCTGTTGAAAAGTCCATTGCGTGGCCACAAGAGGCCATATATAGTCTCCTAGAAAAGCCATCTTGAGGTCTGATGCGCTTTGTTTAGATCGGCGCACCAAGTATCAAAATCAAGATCAAGAGTGCCCAGGACTGGGGCTGGGCTGTGTGTAACCACTTGCCTTGTAAACCCAGGCATAAGGCTGGCCTCCGTCCCAGGCCCAAGGCTGGGCCCAGGGTAGCAGTGGCTAGTGTAACCGTAGCTTAAGGGTTTTCATCAAGCAGAGGGCAATACTTCATGTAGTAGTTCTTGGATTCTTCTATCAGCTGCAACCAGACCCGTCTTGATTTATCTCCCTGTTGTAAGTCATCTCGGGTTGCCCGTGAGAGTTCTGGCAGAGGCAATGCTGCAATAAAGCAAGCATAAAAGTTGCTAATTGTGTCATGTCATGGTGCTTGTAGACTCGGCTTTTGACAGAACAACAAGTTAAAACTACCTGTAAAGTAATGCTTCCCTCTAACTAAATATAAAATTTATTGATGGAAGTATGTTCCTATAAAAGCTTCAACTTTAACAAGAGACCATATTCTAAATATTACTAAAACAAGCTGTGTGGTCATCTATTTCAGTGAGGAACATATCTTTCTTTACAATGAAAAACGTTATGACGTACTTACATAATGTGTTACATGATTTGTGACTGGCATATGCCTCTGTCTCACTTGAACTTGTGCTTGCCTTTTCGTTGTCACTTGCACTCCTGCTGGGTTGAAGTACATCGCCTGTAGTACATGTTACCAAACTTCGAGTAGAGTCAGGTATTTGCTGAGCTACAGATGGTGTATAAGTTTCTCCATCAGCCAACAATAGTAAGACTTCATCAGCAATTTCTTCCAACACCTCATCGTCGTCCACTTCTGTACCACATTTCTCTAGAACTAACTTCGTAGGTCCTACCAACTCCAAACCGAGTTTTTGTGTTGCTGTTGAAAGAAAAACTGTTGAAAACTATTTATACGCAAAATGGGCAGAGCAGTTGCATATATGGGTGTCCATCATTACGTTTCTAAAATACACAGAAAACCCCACTAAATAATACAAAAATAAGGGAACCTTGATATACAGTAATAGTTGGGGACAAAGACTATCTGATGAAATAAAAGTTTTGATAAAAGGACGTCTGGAAGCCAATCTGTTATTGAATAGCGTCAAGGAAGTATCTGGAAAGAAATAAAGAAAAATAAACATTGCAGATTACTTGCACATGCATAAATTTTCTTACCTTTTTTTCTTTAGTTCTTCAATTTCTGCTACTGACACAACCGATTTCCTTATGATGCGATCAGCACACCAAATACGGAAAACTGGCATTCTGGAGCATTTTTAGGAATAAAGTTGAGACAGTTGTAAATCAGTTTTGACATATATGCATACATACATATATGCTTCACACAATGGAACACACAAATGCATCATAGATACTGACTGATATGAAGCGTTTAATAATTCCGATAGGTTTAGGTTAAATTGCCCTTCCATGTTTTTTCTTATCTTTTTTACTTTTTTTCATTAGTTTGTTACAATCCATCCATCTATATACCTAGGCCAAAAGGGTACACCCCAGAGAGGGCGCAATCTAGTGGTTTTAAGGGTGTCTATACACTCCACTCTCTGTGTGTGGTGTGCCCACTGTTTCTGGGAGACCATACAGTGTAGGGGATCCTGTCCCCCTCGCACTTAATTATTTGTTTAATAGAGTGATCCTTCTCCTACAATTCATCTTAAGGCCATATCACACAGGCACATTTTCCTGCGACAACATTTACGACGACCTGCCATCCTTGGAAATTATCAAAGACAATTGTTTAATTGTTGTAGTCGCAGAAAAATAAACGACGGTCTTTGATAATTTCCGAGGACGGCAGGTCGTCGGAAATGATGTTGCACAACACGATGTCGCAGGAAAATGTGCACGTGTGATACAGCCTTAAATATGTAGACACAACCTATAAAGCAGCAGGTGGTTTTATATCAGAGTTTTCCTTCTCCTATGATGCAGTGTAACGTCATGCTCATGACTGTTACCATAGGTCTATATAAATTCAACAAAGTGACAATATCGGTTAGTAACATACATTTCATTGTTGACATGGTATACACTCAAAGGCCACTTGTTTTCAATATCAATAAAACTCTGTACTACTTTATTTCCAGTAGCTTTCAAAACATATGCATTATAATGGCCATCAAATCCTGAAGTAATCAAGTTTTCCAATATGAAAAACTTCATGCTGTCATGTATGAGGTTTTGAAGCACAAGACCAAAAGTTGGAACACCTTCTACATAATTAAGATGCAAAATAATTCCAGGTTTATAGGTGTGCCCATGAAGGCAAACTTCAGGTGATATGTAACCTGTTAGTGGATATGCAGTATTCAAATGGTGCTTTGTGAATAAATTCAGACACTGTTCTTTCAATCCTGGAAGATCCTTCTCAATATCTATTACGCTACCATTTTTCACTAAATCGCCTGAATAAAGGAAATTTACTGCATGATCCAAAAGCATCGGACTAGAGCCTAACATTCTGTAGCACATGTACTTCTGATGAAAATCAGCCATTTATTTTGGTAAATTCTTAAAATTATGCCACTTTTTTTTGTTTGAAAAATCCACGTTTTCCTTCAAAGCGCAGGCACCACTGATTACGACCTGGACCAAATTGCTTAATCAGATTTGACAAATGCAAACAGTAATGAAACTTTGGTGTGATGGATTCTGTGGGATAAAGTTCTTGAAATTTATAGTGATGGCTGCTAACAAGCTGGTCTAGTTGGCCCACAGTATCAAGATCTGCATTTGGGGAAGTGGCCAGTATTGTTATTTGAATAATTCGTAAAAAATTCTTCCATTGCTCATCGTCTTCCCTCACCTTCTCACCAATTAAGAATGGCATAATATAGCACATTGTCAACATTGAAGCTGAGGTTTGCTTCAGCTTTTTGTCTAGTAAGTTCTTTCGTTCTATGTGTTCAGGTTTGTTGAATTTATCCAAATAACTATAAGGGAAGCTGTCTATTTGATTATTCAAGTAATCAAGTGTGAAATAATTTTTTACAAAAATGAATTCATGTAACATTATTGCTGTTTCATAGGGAACAATTCCTTCAGTTAAAATGTGCATTGGATCATGAACAAGGCACTTGTTCAAGGGATTTCGTTTATCCTGCACAACACACTTTTTGATTTAATGCCCCAGATTTTACTCCAGTATTCTTTAGACTTTTGACTTACCAACTCAAGATTTTCAAGTTTTTCATTGAGTTTTACCAGGGTTCGTTCTCTCGATTCAAGAGAGAATTGTGTCCTTGCCTCAGTCTGTGTTATTTTACAAGTTCTGCATGGTTTCACTGCAAAGCCTACTCCTTCTTTAAAGCCCCCTATCCACTGAGCTGCAAGGGTGTCATGGCGCCATTACTAAAGCTCCATACATGAGACGTTCTGATGTGCCTACCTTGAATTTGATTCCTTTGCTTTGCAATTCATTCAGTGTGGAAACAAAATTTTCCAATAACTTGTCAACTCCATGTTTTTTAAGGTCCCTACTTCTAGCTATAGCAACTAGCTGAATGGTTGCCAACTTGGAACGAAACTGCGGTGGAATATTCACAAGAGAAAAATAAAACATTGCCAGTTTATTTTTTAACATGACTCCCGAGGGATTAGCAACTTCCATGTCATCGTGATTCAGAATTATGGCAAGAGCATTTGGGTCCTTTCTAAACAATGGATGTGTACGCATGTACGCTCCATCACACACATCCTTCATCATGCTGGATTCCGAGTAATGTGGAGTCGAAACTGCTGCATTTATTTCAGGGAGATTAATTAAAGCCTGCAGAGTTTCGTGCAACGGAATGCAATATCCATACCTCTTCACTTCTCTTAAGTGTCCTTTAACAGCTTTAAACTCTGTTCCTAGGAGTACTTCCTGTGGTTGTACGAGGTTACAATAATTGGTGTAGTACTTTTTTCTGTTGTATTCATTCTCAACATTACTAAGTTTAACATCTTTAATAAATCCGTTTACAAAGTTCAAGTCTTCAGATGACAGTTTTGGTTGTAAATGAGTCTTAACACTGTTAACTACTTCTGAAATGTGATGTGAAATCAATTGGGATGTATGCTCTATTATAGTATCAATGGACACCTGTGGAATTTTGTGCTGTCTCTAGTTTGAGAGCAAATTCTGCATTTTTTATTTCTGTTACATTGAAACTACTTGCATCTTTGTCTACTAAAGTCTCGATCATTGGATCATTAAAAGAAAAGTCTACAACTGCAGCTAGCGGGTTATCTGCATCCAAGTTTGTGTTTCTTTCAGTGTGATACCTGGATGCATGCATTTTAAAGGCATTCCAGCTTTTCGTTGAATATGCACAGGGTTCATAGCAACATGAAATTTTAAAATCCGGGCTGTTTCTGTGCATTCGCAATTCATGAGATTTAAATCTCCTGAATTCATAACTCTCAAAGGAACACATTGAACATACATGAAGACCAGTGCCACTCATTTTGTTAGTATGGTATTCATATACTTTCCTACAATTCTAGAGTAAGGGAATTGTGATGCATTAATGTGAACTGACAGTGAACATATATATATATATATATATATATATATATATATATATATATATATATATATATATATATATATATATATATATATATATATATATATATATATATATATATATATATATATATATATATATATAATATATATATATATATATAATAAGCACCGTACCCTGAAGTAAACTCCCAAAATTTCCCAGTGTGTCACCCGTTTACAGTACGTGGTCCTTGGAATTTCCTTCTCTCTGAGAAGCGATCCCGCTCCGCTTGGTGGTAGAATATCTGCAAGCGTGGAGTACATTGGTGAAATTGCAAGTACGTTAGCATGCTACAAAATGTGTAAAAAAAATGGATAGATTCTGATATTAGTCATATCCTAGTAAAGGTAAAGTGCGTACGTAGCCACGAGCGCTCATCTCCCTTCTCATTGGCCTTTGAGCCTGTGGTGGATTGAATCCAACACCTCGGAACACAGGGCTACTGTGACATCGGGGCTACCACAGCTTACCTTACCAGGAAACGGTGTCACAACTACCCATTACTGTTGGGTGGACAGAAGCTTAGGGTGTGGAGGAAAAATTGCCCAGCTATTTTTATCCATCCTTTCGCGGGAATCGAACCCGGTACCTCCTGAGTGAGTCAGTCGCGCTAACCACTAGTACATACATATTATTCTACGGATCAATATGTACCTAATTACAAAACTCTAGGATCATACATTTGTCAAATTAATTAAATAGAAAAATAAAAAAATAAATAAAAGCGTACCTATATGAAGGAAAAAACTTTGATCATGACTTCATCACTAAAACAGCATCACGAATAACGTAGAAATTGTGACTGTTAAAATCATCTAATGAAATAAAGATACCATTATTCAATTCTGAGTTCATCAAAATTTGTGCAGTAAAATTATACTAAAAAGGTATTAACATAAGGCAACAGTACTAAGAATTTTAGTATTTAAATTTTGCACATAAGCAAAGTAACTACAACTGATTGTTATGAAGCAAATATTTCTTACGCATGCATTCCTGAAATGGACCAAACCGTTAGAGAGAGAGAGAGAGAGAGAGAGAGAGAGAGAGAGAGAGAGAGAGAGAGAGAGATGACCCTGGACATTACGGCCCCCGATATAAGACTAATTAAGCTGTTTAATGCAGTGTTGCGGCCACAGGTTTAACTGATGTGTGCGTTCGCTTCGCTCACGGGTCTGTAACAATAACCTGCCTCACCTAACCTAACCATTAAAAGTTTGATTAATTGAATTTGCCGCTTTTCACTGTGTAGCTAAAAATATTTCCTAGTTCGCATAAGAATATAAAACACTACACAAGAATCTTATGTATGCAAACGAAACCAAACATTATAGAAATCACTGGGAGGGAGGGGTGAATGCGTGATGGACGTTGTGTTTTGGTGTACAGCTTCTGCCGTCCGTAGATCTGAGCATCATTAATCATTAATAAAAAATAGATGATATAATTATAGCACTGAGTATTTAGCACTATATAGATAAAAGGTATTAATTCACTTTGGATGATGCTAAACCGTGGGGAGGGAGGGAAAACGAGTACGCAGTACTTACAATGGTTAATGACCACCCACTACACAAAGCACACAGTGACTGAGTGAATGAGGAAATTTGGCGGGGTGGCGGGTGGGTGGAACGTCTTCCTCGTGTCCGAATGTCATGATGCTCGACTTAAACACTAAAATTATGACAGAAATTTAAGTTACATTCCATTAATTGTAGAAACGGACATATCTAGTGGAAAATATTAGATCAGTTATATGGGAAGTTGACTTCAACATAACGATGATAGTAGTGAAATTTCGTCAATTATTCTCTAGGCGAATAATTCACAAGAACACGAGGGAGGGCGTGTGGGGGGAAGAAATTGGGAGAGGAGTTTAAGTTAATTATGATTTGTAAGTACACATTTGTAAGTACACACACACACACACACACACACACACACACACACACACACACACACACACAGAGAGAGAGAGAGAGAGAGAGAGAGAGAGAGAGAGAGAGAGAGAGAGAGAGAGAGAGAGAGAGAGAGAGAGAGAGAGAGAGAGAGAGAGAGAGAGAGAGAGAGAGATAGATATATATATATATATATATATATATATATATATATATATATATATATATATATATATATATATATATATATATATATATATATATATATATATATATATATATATATATATATATATATATATATATATATATATATATATATATATATATATATATATATATATATATATATATATATATATATATATATATATATATATATATATATATATATATATATATATATATATATATATATATATATATATATATATATATATATATATATATATATATATATATATATATATATATATATATATATATATATATATATATATATATATATATATATATATATATATATATATATATATATATATATATATATATATATATATATATATATATATATATATATATATATATATATATATATATATATATATATATATATATATATATATATATATATATATATATATATATATATATATATATATATATATATATATATATATATATATATATATATATATATATATATATATATATATATATATATATATATATATATATATATATATATATATATATATATATATATATATATATATATATATATATATATATATATATATATATATATATATATATATATATATATATATATATATATATATATATATATATATATATATATATATATATATATATATATATATATATATATATATATATATATATATATATATATATATATATATATATATATATATATATATATATATATATATATATATATATATATATATATATATATATATATATATATATATATATATATATATATATATATATATATATATATATATATATATATATATATATATATAACGACTATTCAAAATGTTTAGTGTGCCAAACTGTCACTGACCAAAATGGACCCATTCGTATGTTAACAAAAGTAGGCTTGAACACATTTAGGAATGCTGTCCAGACTCGGCATGATGACGTTTATGAGAGAATCTGGGAGGATATACAAGATGAGTCATTTCTCGTAAAAAAGCCCGTGTGTCATCAGGACTGCCGCGCCGTGTACACGCTGAAACGATCTGTTGACGCACTGGAGCCTTCTACCTCGAAAACCTAAGGATGACGGAGAAGCAAGACGACCAAGTAGGCAAAGCATTGACTATAAAAGTGTGTGCTTCTTGTGCGAAAAGGAGCGGGATTCGAAGGGAGATCGGAAACTGACACTCATTGCGACTAAAGAAAGGCAAGACAAAGTTCATAAAAAAGCAAAAGAACTTCAGGATGAGGCTTTGTTACGTAAAATCGAGGGCTTCGGAGATGATCACATTGACTTTGTGGCATATGATTTTCGCTATCACACCAA